>NW_007790629.1:0-1974 GCF_000696425.1 Galeopterus variegatus
AATGAATCAATTCACACACATACATACACACACACACACACACACACTCACACACACAAAATCAAACAAACAAACCACAACAACAACAACAACAAAAACAAAAAAACCGGGGGAGGGGAGGAAGATATAACAACCATAGTTTTTTTTGAAGTTCTTACAACAAGCAAATGGAGGGGACACACTTGGGTGGGAGGGGGGAGAGGGAGGAGGGAGGGAGGTTTCGGTGATGGGACATAGTAATCAACTACATTGTATATTGACAAAAAAAAAAAATCCAATGGTCACTTTTCAGTTATTTTCTTCTGTTACAGGATAATTTTTTAAACAAAGTTGAAGTCATAACTTTCCTACGAATATAAAATGAACACATGTGAAAATTATATTTAAACCATTAATTAATGAGGCATCCAATAAGAAATTTCAACTTGTTCAAAGCAAAAGTAAAAGCACCACACTTATATAAGTCAGTCAAGAACTCTGATGCAAAATCACAAATAGATATACAGCTGCATTTATCCACAGGGCACTAATCAACTGTGCTCCGCTAGACACAACTAATTTGCATTTCTATGGGCAAAAATTATTTGCATTACTATTATTAGTTTCCTACAACTTACAAAGTTGTAAAATAGCTCATTGACAATGTAAAGCAGAGATAACCCTGATGGGTAAGTAAGAATGGATGCCCAATAATTTTTCTCCCTTTTGAAATGTTTGCTGACAATTTTTCCTGACACTTTCTTGACCTGCAACATTTAACACTAATGACCGCTCCTTGAAAATCCTCTTTGCTCTGCAATGTCACATCAGATTCATCTGCAACTCTCTGACCACTCCTTTTCAGCAGAAGTGGGCTCTTCTTCATGTCTGTCCCTTCAATGTAGGTATTCTCCAGTGTTTTTCCCAGCACACTCTTCTCCCTGTGCTCACACTTTTGAGGGTAATCTCATGTATTTTTCATTTTCAAGCCACCAAAGTTGTGCTGATGACTCTTGAACCTGTATCTCCAGCACAACTTCCTTCTGAGCCGCAGACCTACATTTATTTATTTATTTGCTTGTTCGTTTGTTTATTTTTAATATATATCCCCTCAGCACCTCAAAGACAACATAACTTACCTATAAAACTCCATGTTTTCTTCCCTGGGTGATATGACCTTCTATCCAGGTTCTCAGTCTAAACCCTTGGGTGCAAGACTTATCTTCTTCCTCTTACTCACCCCTCACATCTAGTCAGTCCCCAATACCTGCTGATTCTGCCTCCTTGTGCATACCTCAACCTGGCAGCTTCTCTCCATTTCTGTTATGCTTGTTTTGGTTCAGGCTTTCTTCACTTCTTGTCTGGATTACTACCAGAATTTCTCCTATCTGATTTTTCTGTCTCCAGCCTGACCCCATTTGCTGCAGAAATAATCCTTCTAAAATGCAAATCTGATATGATACTCTCACCCCTGAAGTCATTCCATGGCTCCCTATCAAGGTCGGGATGAAATGAAGCCCATGAACAAGTTGGGCGAGGGTTTCCTTTAATTGACCTCAGTCCCTGTTCCTCTCACTCCTCTTGTTGAGTCCCTTCATAGGGTTTTGGGATACCACCTTAGTCTACTTACAGCTCCCCATGATGTGGACCATGCTATTTCTTGTCACCTCTCCCAGGGTGATGGAGACACAAAGGATTACTCAAAGCCCATTTTCCCAGAGCAGTGAGAGGCCTAGAAGGGGTTAATCCCAGGCAATTCCTACAAGAGAGAAGAATTCCTAGGAAATAACCCTGAGTGAGGTTTTCTCTCCGTTTTTATTGTCCAGACAAGAAAGTTACAGAAAAGGAACACAGCTGGTTACAAAAAGAAGAATGAGATATTCGTCATGGCAACACTTAGTTCCCTAAGAAACTTAAAGAAACAGCTGGAGGCCAGATGAGGAGCATCCCCCAACCACTAACCTTGAAGTTTTTAGCTCACGTACCTTCCCATTA
>NW_007790630.1:0-1974 GCF_000696425.1 Galeopterus variegatus
TCCTTTTTGTCTTTTTTACTGGCCGGTAACAGGATTGCAACCCTCGGTGTCACGCCCGTACTGGGGACCGGCAACGAGATCGCAACCCTCAGTGTTGCGCCCACGCCACGCTCAGCCAGTGAGTGGGAACCGGTCACCACATGGGATCCGAACCCTCAGTGGGAGCGCCACCGCGCTCCCAAGCGGCGCACTCTCCAGTGTGCCACCAGGCCGGCCCTAAATTTGCTCACTTCTAATTGTAAAGCAAAAGTGGCGTTGTGGTTCACGTTCTCCTGAGAAAAGAAAGGAGAGAAGGAAACAGGAAATGGGTGAATCTCATAGCCAACCCAAGCATAACCCCATGAATCCAGGATCAGGGTGTGTGCTTTGTGCAGGGAGCCACTGACCAGGCAGAGTGTCCCTGGAATAAATGTACAGCTCATTGATGACTTGTTGAAGAGGATTCACCCAAGGACTCAGGCATCTTGGGAAATTTCATCCTTTCAAGTGACACTGCATAAATTAATAAGGACGTGAAACAGTAACTTACTGAATCTTTCGTGGCAAATTCAACAAAGCCATAAATATTTCTTGAGTGTCTCCTGTGCTTCTAGACTAGACATTGGGACTACAATGACAAGCAGCACAGAGTCCTTCTCCCAAGTGACCTGTCTCACAAGCACAGCGATGCCTGCTGGGCCGAGTCCACTAGTCCTGGAGAGGTGGCCTTGCACAGGCCTCGTCCCAAGAGTGACTTCAGGGCAGGTCAGCACGGCACAAAGTCAGCTCACGGGCTCTTCATCAGGGCTGTCACCAAGGAAGCAACAGGCAAAGAATGGTGCAAAACCACCTTACAGATGTTGTTAAAAGCAAGCACTGGTTAGCATGTGGGAATCTAGGACTCTTAGCACCACCGGTAGCCGTATAAATTTATATAGACATTTTGAAATGCATGGCAATCTGGCAGCATTTGCTGGAATTAAGTACGCCCAGACTTATGACCAAGTAACATCACTCTTGCCTACCTATCCCAGAGCAAAACCTGCCGAATTTTGTAAGGGGATGTGTGTTGAATTTCATGTTGGCATTGTGCAGGAAAGGAGAGAGAACAAGAACCTGTGCCCATCATTAGGGCCATGGCCAGGCAACAGGTAAATGCTACGGAGCCATGACAAGCAACAAGTCAGTGTGCCAATAGCAACACAGAGACAGCAGTGTGGAGGGAAAATGATTTTTAAAAACTTAAAAAGCAGAACAAGAATCATAGCCCAGTACCATTTAAGTAAATTAAAAACATGTACTCACAAAAATATTTTACAGGGATCCAAGCATATTTAAGGAATAATATTCTGGGATCAGGATAAAAGGGAAGAATACATTAAGAACCTTACATGAGGAAACATAGGTAATCCTGGGGACTACTAGGGTGACCAAGGAGTGATGTTTACTCAACCTTTTATGCCCAAGATCCAAAAAGAGAGGGGTGGCATGGAGCGGAGCAGAAATAAAAGGATGCGGCCACATCTTTGGCACGACTCAGTCAGCATGAGCCATGTCTGCACAGGCGTCCTCCCGGGGCAGCTGCAGCACTCCGGTCTTGTCCAAGGAGCACTGTGACAGCTCTCCTTGGATAAGGCAAGGTGGTTTGGTTGTATTTAAAGAAATACAATGAAATGTATTTTTTAAAAAATAGTCAAATCTCAGTGGTTTGAAATAACTGGTGCTATCTGACCATCACAGGTTGACCTGGTCTGTGCTCTGCATGAAATACTTCTGGACCCAGGCTCTAGAACAGCCACACAGATATTAGTGGTCTCTGTGGCAGAAGACAGGAGACCACAGGTAAATTGCACACCGGTTCTCAAAGCTTCCACCCAGAAGTGACACCCGTCACTTCCACTTCCTTTCCACTGACCACAGCAAGTCCCATAGCTAAGCCCACCTGGAGAACATGTGGAAGATATCTGGTAGAAAGCCTAATGACTACCGTCTTCC
>NW_007790631.1:0-1974 GCF_000696425.1 Galeopterus variegatus
CCAGGGTTTGAATTCCAAGGGCTGGGCCCCAGTCTCTTCCAGTCTCTCCCCACATCACCTCCACTGAGTTTGCTGCCCCAGCCCATGCACCGGTCCCCCTGGTCCCTCTGGTCCCCCCTATATTTTGCACATGCGGCAGAGCAGCTGCGCCCTCCTCTGGCCAACGCTGCTATTTGTAGCAAAGCACGGTGCTGCTGCTGCTGCCGGCCTGCCACTCTGAAGGCAGTGCTGTTGGAAAAACTCAAGATTAAAAATTTTGTGCTCATGCAGCACCTCTGTGGCTAACTGTCCTTATCTACCAGGGCCCCCAGAAGTCAGCCCAGTTAATAATCAGCTGCCTGCTCAAGTCAGTGAATTTGGAGAAACCAAAACTTAAAGAGCCTGCCTAACCTGCCTATAAAAAGCTTTGTAAGATTCAGGGCGGGGTCCCAAGATTTCAGAAGGTGAGTTCACCTGGGTCCCTCTACGTAATAAACTTTCTGACTCTCTAACCCCCGAGTGTCTGGAGCTTCCTTGCCGCATCTGTTGCATAACAGTGCCACCTGTACACACTGCCATTTCCCCAGGGCTGCAGCTCCCGGCCACACCTACAGACAGGTGTGCACCTCAGGTCAGGCTGGGTGGCCTGCATCTGCCGGATTTGCACTGGGGCAGCAGGTTTTTGAATGGAGGTCTCCCTTCTCTTATGTCCCACTTAGGCGACTTGCTGGGTGTTGTACCTACACTCAGGTGCCCATTGCACAGGGGGCTCTCAGGTGTGTTCCTTCCTCGCCCAGGCTGGACGGGCAACCAGGGGCTTCTCTGTCTTTTGCTTGAGCTCTGTTTGCCACCAACTCCCAACCATCTCCCTCCTCTACTCCTGCCTCCCACCCCACCCCAGCCCCAGCAACATCCCGCAGCATCAGCACCATTGCCCTTCCCTTCCCCCACTCCAAGGCCAGCAAGGGTCCATTTTCCTTCCCTTGCCCGGGCAAGGACCAGCGCTGTTCCGTCCCTTCTCCCAGGCAGGCTCGCAGGGTGCGCCTGCATGGAAGCAGGTGAGTCAGCCGTATCGCCCGCCACCCTTTCAGCGAGTTTCTGGCCGCTTCTCACAGAGAACCACTTCCCAGGAAATCCCTCACTATGGCAGGATGAGAGATGAACCGGTTCAACCAGCATATTTCCCCGTAGGCTCTCCCCACGACAAGCCACAACCCCACCTGGGCGAAGGACTTGACCGTCAAGATGGGTCGAGGCCCTGCTTGGCCCCAGTCTCCACAAGGGAAGGCGTTCGATAGATCCATTTGGCCGGCACCAGACCCAACCGTTTCTTTTACTAATTTTTTTTTTTAATTCTTCTTTTTTTTTTTTTTTCCCTTTTTTTGTCTTTTTACCGCCCGGTAACGGGATTGCAACCCTTGGTGTTGCGCCCGCACCACGCTCAGCCAGTGAGCGGGAACCAGTCTCCACATGGGATCCGAACCCTCGGTGGGAGCGCCGCCCCGCTCCCAAGCGGCGCACTCTCCAGTGCGCCACCGGGCTGGCCCTTAATTCTTCTTTTTTTAAACTAACACATGCACGTGGTAAACTGAAGCGGTATAAAAGGGTATTCACTATAATAAGTGAGTCTCTCTCCTTGCCCACTGCCCTCAACGTTGTATTTCCTTCCAGCCAATTCTACGGCATGAATAAATTTATTTGCAGAAACAAATGAGACATACCTGTCAGTGTTCCACTTGCTCTTTTAATTTATTGTGTCTTGGGAAATCTTCCTACATCAGTGCATGGAGAGCTTCTTCATGCCTTTAAAGCAGTGGTTCTGTAAAGGTGGTCCCCCGGCCAGCTATGCCAGCATCTTCAGGGAACGTGTTGGAAATGCACACTCGTAGGGCCCATTCCAGACCAAATGAATCAGTTGGTGAGTGTTTTAAGAACCCTTCACGCTCAGATTTGGGGTGGGGATGGCGGGGGAGCAAGGGGGAGATTTGCTCTATT
>NW_007790632.1:0-1974 GCF_000696425.1 Galeopterus variegatus
TTTTCTATATCTTCTTGGCTCAGTTTTGGTAGTTTGTGTCTGTCCAGAAATTTATCCATTTCCTCCAGATTTTCAGATTTGTTGGCTTATAGTTATTTATAGTAGTCTCTAATGATTCCTTGTATTTCAGAGGTATCAGTTGTAATATCAACTTTTTCATTTCTAATTTTTGTTGTTTGTGTCTTCTCTCTTTTTTGTAGTTAGCCATGCTAATGGTTTCTCAATTTTATTTATCTTTTCAAAAAACCTACTTTTTGATTCATTGATCTTTTGTATTGTTTTTTCGGTTTCAATTTCATTAAGTTCTGCTCTGATCTTAATGTTTCTTTCCATCTGCTAACTTTGGGTTTGGATTGTTCTTGTTTTTCTAGTTCTTTAAGGTGAAGTATTAGGTTGTTCACTTGCCATCTTTCCATTCTTCTGTAGTAAGCATTTAATGTGATAAATTTCCCTCTTAGTACTGCTTTTGCAGTATCCCACAGGTTTTGGTATGATGTATCATTGTTTTCATTAGTTTCAATAAATTTTTTGATTTCCTATTTGATTTCTTCTTATATCCATATGTCATTAAGTAGAATGCTGTTTAATTTCCATGTGTTCATATAGTTTCTAGAATTTCGTTTGTTATTGATTTCTAATTTTAATCCATTGTGGTCTGAAAAAATACACGGGATAATTCCAATTATTTTTAATTTGTTGAGACTTGATTTTTGACCTAACATCTGATCTATCCTGGAGAATGATCCATGTGCTGATGAGAAGAATGAATATTCTCAGGTTGTTGGATGAAATGTTCTGTAGATATCTGCCAAGTCCAATTGGTCTAGTATGTTTTTTACATCTTGTGTTTCTCTGCTGATTCTTTGCCTAGATAATCTGTCCAATATTGACAGTGGGGTGTTCCGGTCCCCTGCTATTATGGTATTAGCGTCTGTTTCCTTCTTTAGGTCTAATAGAGTTTGCTTTATAAATCTGGCTGCTCCGACATTGGGTGCATATTTATTTATGATTGTTATGTCTTCCTGATGGATGAATCCTTTTACATTATGTAGTGGCTCTCATTATCTCTTTTTATGGTTTTTAAAGTCTATTTTATCAGATATATAATAACTACTCCAGCTAATTTTTCATTTCTGTTTGTATGGTAAATCTTTTTCCATCTTTTCACTCTTAGTCTATCTGTGTCTTTATAAGTGAGGTGGGTCTCTTGAAGGCAGCATACAGTTGGGTCCTCCTTTTTAATCCATTCAGCCAGTCTGTGTCTTTTGAGTGGGGAATTTAATCCCTTTACATTAAGAGTTGTTATTGAAAAGTGTTGATTTACTCCTAGCATTTTATTTATTTTTGTTTGGATGTCTTACGTGTCTTTTGTTCCTTTCTTTCTGATTTACTGTTTGTCTTCTATATTTATTGGTTTCTTAGTTTGTAGATAAACTTTTTTTTTCTCTTCATTGTTGGCATTTTTATTTTACTAGTGGGTTTTGATTTTTCTCGAGTTTTTATGGCAGTGGTAATTATTTTTCAGGTACCAAACCCAGTACTCCCTTGAGAATTTCTTGTAAGGGTAGTCGTGTGATAGTGAACTCCTGCAGTTTTTGTTTGTCTGAGAAATATACTATTTGCCCTTCATTTTGTAAGGATAGCCTTACGGGGTAGAGTATTCTTGGCTGGCAATCTCTGCCTTTTAGTATTTTGAATATATCATCCCATTCCTTTCTGGCTTTTAGGGTTTGTGATGAAAAGTCTGATGTTAGTCTGATTGGGGCTCCCTTAAAGGTGATTTGATGCTTCTCTTTTGCAGCTTTTAAGATTCTCTCTTTGTCTTTGAATTTTGCCAGTTTGACTACAATATGTCTTGGAGAAAATCTTTTTGGATGAATACATTTGGGGTTCTGAGCTTCCTGAATCTGAAGATCTGTTTCTTTTCCTATACCTGGGAAGTTTTCTGCCACTATTTTGTTGAAGATGTTTTCA
>NW_007790633.1:0-753 GCF_000696425.1 Galeopterus variegatus
TGTGATGGGGTGAGCTCTGCTGGGCCCCGAGTCTGGGCTGCCCTCTCCCGGGGTGCTGTCTGGGTGACTTGGGCATCACACTGATCTGTCCTTGGCACTGGGTGACTTTCCCCTTCTTGAAAGAATTTACATCGTTCCATTCATCCAGAAATTATAAGGCATCTTTCCTATTAACTCAAGACTCCTTTTATCTCTCTCGACACAGTTTTATACTTTTCTTTATATGTCTTGCGGATGTTTCTTTTTAAATTTAACCCTTATATGTTTGAGGTTTTTATCCTTATGGTCGAGGTTTCTCCAGTGTTCAGGGAAGCAGTTGATACTTGGCTAGGTGTATAGTGTCCAGCTATGTTCACCCATCTCTTCATGATTCTAGATGTTTTTCAGTTGGTTCTTTTGAGTTTCCCGGGTAGACAATCATACCCTTGAAAATAATGAAAATGTAGTCTCTCTCTTTCTTACTAAATCCAACTGGACAAATAGTCTCTTTCTTTCTAATAGTGCCACTTTGTTATTTCTGGTTTGGATTTTATTACATTGACTGGCGCTTTCAGAGCCGAATTAAGCAGCAGTGATAACAGCAGCAGTCTTGTTTAGTTCTTTTTTTCTTTTTTCTTTTTTTTTTTTTCCTTTTTGTCTTTTTTCTTGACCGGCAACAGATCGCAACCCTCAGTGTCGCGCCCGTACCGGACCGGGACCGGCAATGGTATCGCAACCCTCAGTGTTGCTCCCGCACCTTGCTCAGCCAGTGAG
>NW_007790633.1:1688-1974 GCF_000696425.1 Galeopterus variegatus
CGCGGCGTGTGGCCCCCCCTCCGTGCAGAGGGAGGGGGCGGCGGGTCGGCAGGTGGGACCCGACCCCTCGGCGGGAGCGCCGCCACGCTCCCAAGCGGCGCACTGTAGCAGTGCGCCACCGGGCCGGCCCCTTTTTTTCTTTTTTCCATATTGTTGAAGGGAACGGTGAGGCCACGATCCCTGTAATGGCCCAGATAGTGTCTCTCAGAAACCATGAGTGTTTCTGTGTCTCCTCCTGGGATCCTCCTCCTCTTCCCATCTGGGAATCTGTCCCTGCTTCACTCCA
>NW_007790634.1:0-1973 GCF_000696425.1 Galeopterus variegatus
GGAGGAGAAAATGTTCCCAGCAGAAGGAACAGCAAGTAGAAAGACTGATATGCTCTAGGAACAGCAGGATGACCTGGTACAGCTGGTGTGAGTCCTGTCAGGAATAACAGAAATGAGATCAGGGATGATGGGTCAGATGGTTTGACCTTGGCGGTCTCTTCCTTCCCTGGGGAGTTTGTAGAAGATTTACCTAATCTAATCTGCATTTGAACAAGCTCACCCTGGCTGTTGTGCTCAGAACACACTGCAGGAGGACAAGGTGGAAGCAAAGAGGCCAGTTAAGAGACGATTCCAATAATCCAGGGGAGTGATGATGTGACTAGATCTGTTCTATGTGAGAGATCCAGAGAAAACGTTAAGATGTCGACTCAGTAGCAATCTTTTTGATAATGACAATTAATTTCCCTACGTCCACTCTTTTCAGAAACACTCTTGGGCAGAGACTGGTCTTCATTCCAGGTTTTTATTGAAAAGCAATTTCAGTAATTCACTCTATCTTAATTTGCAGCTGGATTTTCTCAGTACTTCCTTAGACATCTGGGACTTTGAACAGTTTGGAATCAGAGCCCACTGGGGAAAGGCCAGCAGTTAGTGACCTTACATGGGCTATTGGAGCTGAATTGGAATGATGGCCTTAATTGGATTTTTTAATCTTTAAGTCAGGTGGAAAGAGCTAGTCTTCTTTCAAACTTTTCTTCTAAACTTGAGTTATATAGCTCATTCACTTCTTTTACCTGTGATACTCTTACTGCACCAACCACACACACACACACACACACTCTCTCTCTCTCTCTCTCTCTCTGTGGGCACTTTCCCTGAGAGAGAGCTCATCTGTCTCCATGGCTTAGGTTTTTGGCTTCAAACTTACACACACACACTCTCTCTCTCTCTCTCTCTGGGCACTTTCCCTGAGAGAGAGCTCATCTGTCTCCATGGCTTAGGTTTTTGGCTTCAAACTTTACACCTCTATGCTAAATGCTTTTCTGAGCCACAAATCTCAGTTTCTGTGTGTAGTATGTCTCCTTCTCTTTCTTCAAATTCCTCATTTCTAAATGCATGCTTATTTTCTCCTAGGGGGAAAATCCTGCTCCTCTTATTTCCGTTCCCCACTTTAGTTGATGGTACCACCATTTTCCCATTTAGCCCATTATTTCTATCATGGGAAAAGATAAAGGGAAGAAATAGCAATTCTAACAACAGTGTATCTCCTTATAGTAAAACATCTAACTGCCCCCTTCCCTTTTATCCAGCAATTACTCAGCCAGAAACATTTGCAATAGTAACCAAATATTTCTCTGGTGGGGGCTTCCTGTTTGGGGGAACCCTGGAATAGAGTGGTACATGTGGGGGTGCACAGACACATACACATTCCTGTATTATACATAATATTTTTGCTGACAAATGTCCCCAAAGAATGTAATGTTGGAGGGTGTGGCAGATGCACAGCTCTTCAAACATTCCATGTGCCTTCCTACATTTCCCAGATCCTTCTGCAAGTAGGTTAAGACCAAGTGACTACCTCTAGTCCATGAGTATGGATTAAAGTGATGTGTCACATTTAGGGTGAGGCAGGTAAGAGTCAAAGTGACTTTTCCATCCCTCTTTCTCTGCTGCAATGATCATGGTCTTCCAGAGGTAGCTATATGATGAAGAGAGGTTGCTTGACCTACACTGGACTTCATGTAGGAGGGGAATAAACCTTTATTATGTTAAGTCATTGAGATTCCAGGGTTTGTCTGCTATGGCATTAAGTCTTATTACCCTGGCTAATAAAGACTGCTTGGTTATCCTTGTTAAATCAACTGTTAATGTTAAATAGTAGATTATTTTAGTACTCCTGACATTTTGAAATTTATCAAAAATCTTAACTTCCATTAATATGTCCTTCTAGTACCATCTATAAGATAATGAATCCAGAAGTTTATTTACTCAGTAAAAAAAAGTTGCTCAGATTAAGTTTCAGGCATATTTAT
>NW_007790634.1:7335-7576 GCF_000696425.1 Galeopterus variegatus
AAAAAGTGATTCTTAAATAGAAATGATTTGTCCTTTCAGTCTCACAGCCAAGAAAATAGAAATTTATTCAACTATCATTTACTAGGCCCTTACTATGAGCCAAATTGTGTTAGGGGTTGGGCATTCAAAAATGAATATGAGGGTACTTCAAAAGGTTTGTTGAAAAAATGAAATTAAATGATAATACACATCTTTCCATGAACTTTCTGAATACCCCTCATATACAGCATTGTTCTTACCC
>NW_007790635.1:0-1973 GCF_000696425.1 Galeopterus variegatus
TAAAATTATTTTGTAAACAACTAATCCATTTATTCAATTACAATTCATTTGTTTACATATTCTAAGTGCTTGGCTACTGTGAAGAATAAAAAGTTAAATCAGCAGTGAGCTTTGCTACTTAAAAGGAGAGGTAGCAAGAGGACAATAAGTAAGTCTTAACCTTAAAAATTAATCATTTAACTACAAATCTGGTCATCCACATAAAGCTCATTTAAAATCCTGAAAATTCTAGGAAATCTGATTATTTATAGCTCTTTATTGCTTATTAACATAGTTTCCCAGTAAGTCATTTTAACAAACTAATTTTACAGATTCACTACCATGAAGAAGAATAAAAATCAATTAATATCTTACTGACTTTTTGACACTGTTTCATTTCCCAGAAACCAAGGACTAAAAAAAAAAATACTTTTATTTCCTTTTGAGAGACAATGTGAAAATGCTTTTGGATGAAATTTGATTATGCCTAATACTATGGAAAACACAATTCCTTGCTGGCACAATCCCAGATTCTACCTCTCATTTCAGGTCCCTTCCATTAGTTCAGCAACACCTCAGTGTCTGCCAGTTTACTGCACCCTGGCATAAATGTCACTGTCTCCCCATCTCGGCTAGTTCTAGTTTACACAACATAAGCAGACATAGGTATATTTCAGGTATAGATTGATAATTACAGATGTTGCTATAAATCAGAGATGTTCATCCTGGGCATTTTTGACATTTTATGGTAGATAATTCTTTGTCATGTGAGGCTGTCCTGTGCACTGCAGGGCATTTATCAGCATCTCTGTGGTGTACCTAACAGATCTCAGTAGCACTCCCCACCTGCTATGATAACCCCAAATGTCTCCAGACACTGCCAAATGTCCCTTGAATTTCAAAGACAGAGAACATATACTTAACAACAACAACAACAAATCCTCCCTTATTCCTGGCCTACCAGGGACACTAAAACAGCCTGCTTTTTCTGAATTGAGGCAAGATTTTATTCTGATTAAAAAAATTACATTGGCTGCTGAAAAGCCCTCTGAGAGCCCTCAGGCGGGTTAGATGCCCGAGTTGAGCTCCCCACAGCCCCGTTGAAATCACTGCAATGTGTTAAAATGATACACAGTTCAGGAAAACCTGAGTTCCCACTGTTATCTAGAATTTCCCTGATCGTGTTTTATTACGAGTTATTACACAGCTTATATTAAATAAGGATAAAAACTTGAGAGAAATTAGACACTCTGACATTGTGTTTATATTTACATGTAAAAATATATCTGAGGGATCTTTTTATGCAACTAAATAAAGATTTCATTTATTATTTTTTATGTTATCTTATACAGTGTAAACATTTTTGTGGCCCTTTACCAATTTCTCCCCAACCCCCCTTCCTCCTTTTACATACTCTAATTTATACTTAACTACTGCATTGATAGACATTTAAACATTCTTGACTTTTTAAAAAAATATCAAAATGAACCAATAAACGTTCTTTTACATATATTTAGATATATTTGAAGATATATTTGTAGAACAAATTCTTAGCATAAATAAATTCTTGCTGGATGGAAGAGTTTGTACGTTTTTGTGTTTGAGAAAAATTTCAAAATTTTCTTTAAAAAATTGCAGCAGTGTAATACCCTGCCAACAGGCTATGAAGATGTTTGTCCAATATCTTCAAAAACTCTGAGCTGTCAATATTTAAAGCTTTGCCATTCAGAATGGTGAGCTATTATATTGCATTGTTGTTTTAACTAGCCTTTAATATACTTACTGCCATAAATTTTTTTCTTCGAACTTCTCATTCATGTATTGTACCTGCTTTTCAATTGAAAGATTTGTTTTATTTTATTATAGTTCTAAAATTGCATAAATTAAGGAAATCAGCTCTTCATTTTTCAGACTTATTTTAACTACTTTTTCTCAATTGGTCCTTTGTCCTTTGGAAGTCAAATTTTCTACTCATTTTCTTTATAATTTCTAAA
>NW_007790636.1:0-1973 GCF_000696425.1 Galeopterus variegatus
CTCCTGCACCAAATTTACCATGCCACTGTAGAACAAAAATTAGTATAGGACTAAGTTGCTCTGATTGCCAAGGAAATAAAAGGAAATTTCATTTAGAATTTTCAACTGTTGTGAATTGCCTGGAGTAAAGAAGGTTTTACTGCAACACGGAATGTTCAGTGCTTAAAGAAAGGACAGACTCAGGCAAATGGGAACTATTGGTCACCTTAAATCAAGACAATTATTGGTCTGTGCTTTGGACTAGGGGAACAAAACATAACGACTATGTGAGGTCTAGTTTTAACAAAAAGTGAAAATTGGTATTTGTTTTGAGAAAAACATTCAGGCAGGACGTAAGTAAGAAGGCAGAATCATTACTACGATATTCTCCGAAGAGTAACTAGAGTAATAAGGCAATTAATTGTCATAGGCACCTAGTATACACCACTAGCATCTTTTCAACATCTCACACAAAAATGATAGTGTAAAAATGTATTAGCAGTTCTTGAAGAGGAGTCAGAGGCAACTTAATAACCCAGTTGTGTTGAAACCAACATCCTAAAGTCAAAGGAGATAATTGTTCTGTAATTTAAAAACAACTGGATACACTTCATAAAGTGTGCAGGAAAAAAAAATGATGAAAAGAACAGATTGGTTGTCTAGAATAGTGGATCTCAACTGGGGGTGATTTTGGCCCCCAGGAGACATCTGGCAATGTCTGAAGTCATTTTTGGTTTTCACAACGAGGGGTGACTGGCACTTACAGGGCAGAGGCCAGGGATGCTGCTAAACATCCTACAGTGTACAGGACAGTTCCCCACAACAAATTATCTGGCCAAAAATCTCAATAGTGCAGGGTTGAGAAACCCTAACCTAGGGCCACAAAACCTTTATAAAAACCATTTGGTTAACACCAGTGAGGTTACAGTGCATGAAAGTAATTCAGTTCTGTGAGTGTGATTCCTAGGTTGACAAGGGACCAAAAAAAGGAGACAAGGAGGGGAGCAATAAAAAATAAGGAATGCTAAAGATGATGCATGAAATAAGGGCTACATACAAGGAAGAGAAGGGGACTCACCTGTCACACCACTACCTTTCAGCTCATTATGACAGCCCCTGCCCCAACTATCAACACCAGCAGAAGCCCTGTAACTTTCTCCATTCAGGAATGCAGAGTTCTAGTTATGACAATTCACGTTCCCATGCTACAGCCCCATGAGTGGACAGATGAAGTGCACATGGACATCTCTCTTTTTTTATTGGAACATAATTGATTATACATATTTGTTGGGTACAGAGTTGACTATTGCACTTGTGCACAATATGTGACAATCAAATCAGGACCGTTAGCATGATCATCATTACACAACATACTCATTCTTCGTGCACATGGACATATCTCACAGCCACCAAATGTGGGATAAGAATGATGGCCTTGAAGTGAAGAGTTAAGAAATAGGGTGTGGAAGGTGAAATGCTGAAGAAGTAAAAAAAAAAAAAAGAAGTAGTAATTAAAAGGAGGTATATTCTGCACATGTGCAAATACATTTGAGGGTTGGAAAGAAAACTGTCATTGTACCAGTCTTGCTCCCAGTTATATTCAGAAGCTGTGAAAGGGAGATATGTATCATAGGAATGACCAGGTTGTAAAGGGATCATTATTTAAAATGAAAATGTTCAAAGTACTAACTAGTGGTCTAAAGACTAGCATTTTCCGCATGCTTCAATAGTAGATTTTTTACCTACTAAAATAATTAGAGGAAGAGAAAAAAATAGATGGCTATTTAAGAATCAATGCATCTTTGCTGCCTCTTAAGCACAGAATCCTCTTCAATGGCCTAAAATACTATGCAGTTATTCTGGAAGATAGAAGCAAGATATGGCCTTCCTTCTGGTTCCTAAAAATGAACATGCAATTTTTAGTATAATGTCTCTATCATCAAAGATCTGTTATATGGTTTATCAAAAAATATATTAGGGCCGGCCCGGTGGCG
>NW_007790637.1:0-1973 GCF_000696425.1 Galeopterus variegatus
AAGAGACAGCAGTAATGATTTAATCCTCTTTTGTCAGGGCTTTACTAGCCAATAACTTGTCGGTTCCTGTAGCAGGTGGGAGACTACTCTCAGGGGTCTTCTAAGTGGCAAAGGCTGGTGGTTTCTCAGTTTAAAAGACAGAGCATAGAGAATGGAGGACTCCTTGTGCCAAAACTTCAGCCTCTGGAAGACCCCTGAGAACAGTTTCTGTTCAGTATTTGCAGTACAATTTTTCACTTTTGAAATTCAAAAATAGTTAAGAACTCAAGCCCTCAAAGCTGTCTAGCTCAGGAGAAGCAAATAGGTACATTTCAGGGGCAACAAGTACACACCATCAGATTGTCATCTTCCTCAACAGTGTGAGCATTGGGAAGCCACAGGGCCTGATATTTAATAACAAAACAAAAATCATAAAACTGTTCTCTTCCTACAGCATCAAGTAGAATTTCACATTTTAAATTCCTAATGTTTAATTTACAGCAATAGTGATATATGGCATGAATCACTAAATATTTTTAATATACCAATTATTATTCAGGCTACATTCTTTGGCTGACTAATTCTTTTTTATTATTATTATTTCCCATTTATCCTTCTCATCTGAAGCAGACTGAAAACCCTCGATACTATTTGTCAGAACTGTTTTTTTCTCAGTATCTAACAAAGTTTAAATTTATATAAATAAATGAATAAATGAAAAGAACAGACCCCAAAAGGATATGGATGAACATAAAATATAAAAGGATTTTTCATTTGTCATCTTTCAGAAGGCCCAGCCAATGAAGAAACTTCCTTTCTGGATAGAAATTGGCTATCCTTTACACCAGTTGCTTTAATAATAGATAATTATAGCCTGTCTACATACTTCCTAGAGCTTAAATTGGATATAATTTTCTTCATTTCCTGTCTTAAGTCACTTTAAAAATTTGTTGAAAAATTTTAAACATCTGCTTAATTCCACTGAAGAGGTGGCTATGTTTTATTTTAAGTGAAGCAGTCTGTATGTTTAGCTTATTTCTTATGCATGTATATTCAGCATGGTGATTTGATATAAATGGGCCTATACATTTAAATCAGACATTTGTGAGTCATTTGCAAAGTCTAGGGAATTTTTTTGAAAGTTAGAAATTTAAGATCGTGATTTATTATAGCTAAAATGGTCATGTGTGAAGACAGAGTATCTTTGTCTGTTTTACTTAATGACTCCAATTACTATCTACAGAGTATAGACAGTCACCTACTTGTCCTGGTAGACAGACGCTTTCAGAGCATCATGTCTCGCTTGTTTTCAAGTCAAACTTTGTTTTTATTCTTTTGGCAGCTGCTCAAGCTTATTACTACATAATTGGCACCAACAGCTGCCTCTGCTGTGTAAACCATATGAACATCACATAATCCAGCATCTCACCATCTCATTTAGTATTAACACACTTTTTGTGCAACGAGGTGTGTAGGCACAAATAAACAAACCAAAAAATAGTATGGAGAGTCTTATGAACTTAGATTCAGACACAAATATTTTAATAAATTTTCTTTCAGTATCTGAAGCTGACACAATACCATGGTTTTCTTAAAGTTGTGTATGTGTATGTTTCTTTGTCTGCCTTGCCTTGGCTTGCTTGAAAATTGAATGAGAAAATAAAGTTAAAAAATAATTAAAATAAACAAACAATATAACTACAGAAGGACTCAGCTCTGCATTCGCCACTTAAAAACAAATTATAAATCTATCTTTACCTTGTGAGTATAATTTAAAATAATGAAGAGGAAAAACATAAGGCTAAGTAGAGCTTTATCAAGATATTTCCTTGACGCATATGGAATTTTATCCAGTTGATGATAAGGATAACTGAAATCTCTAAGTCAGAAGCATATCTCCTTCTGGTACCATAAAGCAAACATTTATCCATCTGCCCTCTCAGTGGGATGCAGACCTTTGGCCCATAATAGAATTCACCTTAAGTTTGTTTGTT
>NW_007790638.1:0-1972 GCF_000696425.1 Galeopterus variegatus
CATCACCCCCTGTGAGCAGATGGGCAGAGGTCACTGCATGCAGAGTGCAGGGGACAAAAAGGACAGCAAAGGGACCAGCAAACACGCCTATGAGACATTTCCCTTCCCCATCTCCACAAGACCATGAGGGAGCCAACCCCACTACCATAAACAGTTGTCCCCCAGTTTCCACAGGGGACTGGTTCCAGGACCTCTCACAGATACCAAAATCCGTGGAAGCTCAAGTCTCTGCCACAAGAGGATGTAGTATTTGCACATCCTCCTTCATACTTTAAGTCGTCTCTAGATTACTTATAACAATACAATGCAAATGCTACGTTGCCGCGTTATATTGTTTTAGGGAATAGTGATGAGAAAAACGTTTGTACATGTTCAGCACAGATGCAAGTTTTTCTTTTTTCTGAGTATGTTCGATCTGTGGTTGGTTGAATCCATGGGTGGGGAACCCACAGATACAGAGGGCCGACTGGGCTCATGTCATTTTGGAATAGGTCACGATAAGGAGAAAGAAAACTAAAAGATTAAACGTGTATCTGAAAGGAATAAAATTACCTGTGAGAGATGACTTCGGCCAGAAGAGATTGAGATCAGTTAATTAGCTAGTAGCATTTACATTTAATGTACTAGTTAATTTAGTAACTAAATTCACTAGCTAGATTGAGATAGCTAACTAGCTAGTTAAAGCTCAATGCATGGACATACAACACAGATCAAGCTGGATGGGAATTTGCAGAAAAGACCATTACAAAACACAGAGGCAAACTTTCCCTCTTTAGATATGTGTAAGTTTGTGATCCTGATGTGCAAGGCCCATTCCATATTGTAACTGTTTATTGTCATGTCTATTTCCCACACTAACCGGAAATTTTGAGAGTCAAAACCCTGTATTTTCATTCACAATTCTAGCATAATCTCCAGCATACAAGAAGCTCCTACTAAATATTTGCAGAATAAAGGAATAGAAGAATAAGGTGGGAAGGCAGTGAGTGTGAGCATGACCACTGAGCGCTCTTGACAGGCACATTAGCAGAACAGACTCCAGAGTGCACCCCAGCAGATCTACCTCTGTCTAGGCTTTGGATGAGCCGTACTTCTTAGTTTTCTTAGCATCTGTTCTCCTTCACTTATTTCTTCCTTCGTGCTCCGCTGAAGCATTAAGAAGAAAGGAAAATAGGAAGAGTTGACCTCATGAGCTCTTGAAACTATTTCTGAGCAGTCCCTCTCTGCCTCTGGGTGTTTTGACGTTGCTGTGTAGGGAAAGGAATGCCGAAGGCAAGCAGCGCGACAGGAAGAAGCCAAGAAGTAAACACACACACACACGTGCTCACATACATCAGAAGAGGCTGAGCCACAATTATCTAACACGCTATCCATCGTATCTAGGTTTTAGCAGATATACAGATCTAGACGTGCACATTCCTGTAGACAGAGCCCCAGCACTGTTCCCTCTCAATATCTCCTACATTGCTTTTATGGTCAAAGATCTTCCATGGCCATTTCCTTATTTCCTTCCACCTCAAAGCTGAAATGCTCCTGCCATCCAGTCCCTCCATAGCCTGGCTGTCCCCAGCAGGGTTCCACCCTTCCTCAGAGTGGTCACATCCCTAGTGAGACAGCTGTCCCGCCTTCTCGCCAGCACCCGTGTGCATTTGTGCCACGTTTCCCTCCCCATGCTCCTGCTCCCGAGATGCCTGTGCCCGTCTGCCCAGATCCACATACTTCCAAAGACAGCCCAAGCCCCAGCTCTCCCACTGAGACTTCTGTGACCACACAAAATGCCATCAACTCCTTGCTCCTCTGAACTGAAGTATTTAAGCACAGCAGAGACTGCCTGCCGAGTCCAGCCCAAGTTGCTGACCCAGAGACGTGTGAACTAAATGCACAGCCGTCATTTGAAACGACTATGTTTTGGGGATGGTTTCTCAGCAGACACTGACGGAAGATGCTTGACCACCTTGCCCACCTACAGGAT
>NW_007790639.1:0-730 GCF_000696425.1 Galeopterus variegatus
CGATGAGCTTGGTCTGATGAGTTTACTTAGATCGATTGGCTTGGTCTGATTACTTTACTTAGATCGAAGAGCTTGTTGTGATGAGTTTAATTAGATCGAAGAGCTTGGTCTGATGAGTTTACTTAGATCGATTGGCTTGGTCTGATTACTTTACTTAGATCGAAGAGCTTGTTGTGATGAGTTTAATTAGATCGAAGAGCTTGGTCTGATGAGTTTACTTAGATCGATTGGCTTGGTCTGATTACTTTACTTAGATCGATTAGCTTGGTCTGATGAGTTTACTTAGATTGATGAGCTTGGTCTGATGAGTTTATTTAGATCGATTAGCTCGGTCTGATGAGTTTATTTAGATCGATGAGCTTGGTGTTATGAGTTTACTTAGATAGATGGGCTTGGTCTGATGAGTTTAATTAGATCGAATAGCTTGCTCTGATGAGTTTACTTAGATCGAGGAGCTGGGTCTGATGAGTTTACTTAGATCGATGAGCTTGGTATGACGAGTTTACGTAGATCAATTAACTCTGTATGATAAGTTTATTTAGATCGATTAGCTTGGTCTGATGAGTTTAGTTAGATCGATGAGCTTGGTCTGATGAGTTTATTTAGATCGAGGAGCTCGGTCTGATGAGTTTACGTACATCAATGTGCTCGGTCTGATGAGTTTACTTAGATCAAGGTGCTTGGTCTGATGAGTTTACTTAGATCGATGAGCTTGGTGTGATGAGTTTAC
>NW_007790639.1:1589-1972 GCF_000696425.1 Galeopterus variegatus
GAGCTTGGTCTGATGAGTTTACTTAGATCGATTGGCTTGGTCTGATTACTTTACTTAGATCGATTAGCTTGGTCTGATGAGTTTAATTAGATCGAAGAGCTTGATCTGATGAGTTTAGTTAGATCGATGAGCTCTGTCTCATAAGTTTACTTAGATCGATTATCTTGCTCTGATGAGTTCACTTTGATCGATGAGTTTGGTCTGTTGAATTTACTTAGATCGATGAGCTCGATAAAATGAGTTTTCTTAAAATGATGAGCTTCGTCTGATGAGTTTACTTAGATTGATGAGCTTGCTCTGATAAGTTTACTTAGATCGGTGACCTTGGTCTGATGAGTTTACTTAGATCGATGAACACGGTCTGATGAGTTTACTGAGATCGA
>NW_007790640.1:0-1972 GCF_000696425.1 Galeopterus variegatus
GTATCAAGAGGCAGTGGTGGAATTCTTGCTAAACTATCTTAGAAGAATTTTTACTAACTCTGGGCTATGTGGACCTGGCAAGAACAAGTGCCAAAGCTGAGGTCTAGCTGAGAAGAGGTCTCAAAGGAGTGTGCTAATGTTTCGTCAAGGAGCATGTCTTTGTCAATTCCATCTTCTGAAATATTCAACTGGGATCAATAGATCCCTTTTGAAAAGCACATGCCCACTAAGAAGGTTATTTATTTCTGTCATTTATACATGATTACTAATTCCTCTGAGGGAAAAGAAAGCTGGTGGGGGAGGTTAGGGGATAATCAAGAAGCACAATCTTTGGAAAAGTGTAGGTGGAGATACCCAGAGGCATTGAGGGTAGAGATATAAGTAAGTCTTCTTCTCTTTCTCCATTTTGTTTATGCTGCTGGAATCATGACTGCAAGCTCTCCTGAGCTGCCTGGGTTGGCCGGCACTAGGAAGACCCTGGTAGAATTGTTTTTGTTTGGGGGGGACTGCTTGTTTTGTTTTGATTACTAAATATAGATTCCTCTACATAATAAGGAATCATAATGAGTAAAACAAAAGCTAAAAAAGAAACATTTCTCACAAATCAGATATTGATTTTAGTCATTTCAATGGCTTATTGACAATATTGATACTGATTTTGCAGGCACTGCAATTAATCCCTGTAATCAATACACATTTTAAAAATTCAAAGTTAAAATCCAGCTGAATCCAAGAAGTTATTCAAACAGAGCCCTTCCAGCCTCAGTGAAGCCACAGTATGAACTTTGCTCCTTCAACAGAGCAGCTCAGGTTAGAGAAGAAATAGAAATGTGTCAGCCCTTGGTCCCACTTACAGTGAGCAGCAAGATCAAAAGTTCATCCTCAGGAAGTATCGGCCACTTCTGGTGTCTGCAAGAACCTCCAAGTAGGTGGGAAAAAACTATAAATAATTCTGAAGACCTCTCACAAATAGAGAATGCACAGGAAAATCAAGCTGGTCCTAACCATTCAGAGTCCCTTTCCTGGGTATAGAATGGTTTGATGTCTCCTTGCGCCTGCACCCTCTGGGTTTTGATCAGGACACAGCTCACTTTCTGTTGCACATATGACAAAGCCCCAAAGGGGTGTCACACCAACCATGTTGTCTCCTCCTGGCAGTAAATTAAAAGCCTGAAGTTTTCACTTTCTCTGATTGATTTAGGTCCATGCCTTGACTTACGGCATTTTGTATTCTCAGTGAGCTATGTCACTCATGATAAATTATTTGGGTGCCTGCAGAATAGCTGCCCCAGTAGGAAAGACTATATAGTTCAGGAGGCTGAGGAAATGAAAGTGTTTTTCTCTGGTTCAAATCTAATTTGTTTAATGGAGACAAAAGCTGTTGTCTAAAAGCTACTCACCAGGAGAGAACAAGTAGACCTCTCCCATTCCCAGCAATCTTTGTAAACATTTCCCTCTGGCATAATCTACTTCAGCATTCTTTACCAGCATTATCTCCTTGAGCATGCCTTTGCAGCTCGACCTTAATCATGCCAGCCCCAGGGCTAGTTAATCAAAGTAGGAAGAGGAGGTTAAGGTAGGTAAGGTAGGTTAAGGTAGAAAAAAGAAGGCTCCTCCAAAAGAACATGCATTCAATACGTATTTACTGAGTATCTCCTAGACATGTGGTTCTGCCCAACAATGTCAGCTATAAGCACAGCCTAGGAGAACAAAGAAATCAATTTTATTACTAGCACATCATGTTCACACGCTGTTGCAAAATATTTCTTCATTATTTTTACCATCATCATTCACACTCTCCGAATGCATGTCAGATGGGCAAGTGAGATCTTTCTCTTGACTTCCCTTCTTTTCTACTCTTACCCCAACCCCTGTCCCAGACTTGCTGCTGCCCCTTTTGGTTAGACCTCACAGAGCTGCTCTGTCCTAGCAGCCCAGGCCAGCTGAATCCCTTCATTCTGCACTGTTCTAT
>NW_007790641.1:0-1972 GCF_000696425.1 Galeopterus variegatus
ACTTACATTTCAAGTAATTGCTGATAAAAAAAGGAATTACATTTGTCATTTTGCTATTTTTTTGTATGTATTATAGATTTTTGCCTTTTATTTCCTTCATTACTGCTCTTTTTTAGAGTTCAGTTAATTTTTTGTAGTGACACGTTTTGATTCCCTTCTCATTTTATTTTGTTGATATTTTAGATGTTTTATTCTGGCTACTCTGAGGTTTATATATAACATCCAAAAATTATAACAATCTAATTTGAATTGATGCTAATTTAGCTTTAATTGCATAAAATAATGTACTCCTATTCAGCTGTGTTTTCCACTCCTTTATGCTATTTGTGTCACAGTTACATCTTTATATGTGTCCTATAATATATATTTATAATTGTTTGTTATGTATTTGTATTGCAAATTTTATAGAAAATAATAAGCATTGTTGCAAAGCAAAATTGCATAATGTTCACTTTTTATTTGCTTATGTATTTACTTTTATTATAGGACATCTTTATACAGCTTTGAGTTGCTGTCTAGCCTCTTTTCATCTCAAGCTGATGGATTCCCCTTAGCATTTCTATAGGGCAGGTGTAGTGGTAAGTGAACTCCTACAGCTTGTATTTCTTTGAGGATATCATAATTTCTCCCTCTGTTTTGAAGGGCAATTATGTGGGACATGGAATTCTCAGTGACCTTTAAAAAAACGATTTTAATATATCATTCCACTACCATTTTGACTCCAAAGTTTCTGATGAAAAATTGGCTGGTAGTGTTGATTCTTTTTCTTTGATATTCAACAGTTTAATTATAATGTGTCTGGTGTATCCTAGAGTTCATTCTACTAGGAGTTTGTGGAGCTTCTTGAATTTGTTGATTCCTGTATTTCATATAATTTGGGACTTTTTCAGCCATTATTTTAAAAAATATTCTTCTGTCTTTTTTATCTCTCCCTCTTATTTATGGGATTTCAACAATGCATATAATCATCTGCTATATGTAATTCCACAGGTCCCTTAGGCTCTCTTCATTTTTCTTCATTCTTTTTCCTGTCTGCATATCAGGCTTGGTGATTTCAATTATCCTATCTTTATGTTTGCTGATTCTTCCTTCTGCTTGTTCAAATCTTATTTTGAACTCCTTTTACATATTTTCCATTTCAGTTGTTACATTTTTAAGTCAGAAAAAAATTAGCTCCTTTTCATCATTTCTTTTTTTAGTTAAAACATAATTGAATGTACATATTTCTGGGGTACAGAGTAGAATATCAATACCTGTGTACAATACATGATGATCAAATCAGAATATTTAGTATATTAATCATTATAAAACATAATCATTTTTGTGTCCAGTAACCAATTCCTTACTAAACCTTCTTCCTCTCCCCCACCTCTAGTAACCACAGTTCTGTTCTCTCCTTTTGAAAGATCAGTGTATTATTGTGATTGCTTTTTCTTTCTTTCTTTCTTTTATATTCTTTCTTACTTTTCTGTTTATTTATTTGTTTGTTTGTTTGTTTGTTTCTTTATTAGTTCCCATTTATGAGTGAGGAAATGTGATATTTCTCTTTCTGTACCTGGCTTATTTCACTTAGCATACTTTTCTCCAAGCTCATCCATACTGCTGCAAATGGCAGAATTTCATTGTTTTTGATGGTTAAGTAGTAGTTCTGTGTGTATACATACAACATTTTCCTTATGTGGTTGTCCAGTGATGGGCTTTATGTTGGTTCCAACTCTTGTCATAAACATGGAAATGCAGGTATCCCTTCAGCATGATGAATTCCATTCCATTGTGTATATACCCAGTATTGAAATTACTGGACTGAATGGTAGTTCTATGTGTAATTGTTTGGGAAACCACTATACTGTTCTCCATAATGGCTGTGCTAGTTTGCAGTCCCACCAACAGCGTAGGAGGATTCCTCTTTCTCCACATCCTCGTCAGCACTTGTTTTTCTCTGTCTTTTTAATAATAGCTGGTATAACTGGAT
>NW_007790642.1:0-1971 GCF_000696425.1 Galeopterus variegatus
AAAAAATCTAACTAATTTTACTTTAAATTGTTAACCAAAAGCTTAAAAACACACTCAGCTCTGTTTGACACTCCTACTCAATTTCCCATTACCTGAGATGACTGTTACCCTTCATCTTCTTGCCTCAAAGTTCTCCCACCCCCTCCCACTAGCCTAACTCTCAGAAGATGATTTAAAGATGATTTAGCCTCATAATTTATGGATTAATTGGATGCTGGATATCAGAACCTCTTCTTTTACTTACCTAAAAATATGAAAACTTAGCTATGTTTGTATCCATAGTGCTGCCTTCTACTCGTTGAAATGGAAGAAATGTCCCCTGCTCTAACAAGACCACCTCCCCCACCAGAGATGCGGCACTCTCACCAGAACAAATCTAATGACTTTCTTCACTTTCCTTGAAAAAATGGAAGAGCCCCTGCTATCATCACAGCTGAACCCTTCGTGCATCTGAATTTGGTCCCCTGGGTCTTCCCAGGACTTCTCTACCTGCCTCCGCTTAGCATCACCAGCCTCTGCCTCCCCCAGGGGTTTATTCCCACTGATAAACCATCAGACCCTCAGGGCCCATCTCTTCACTGTGTTTAAAGAGCAGCCACAATCACAACAGAAACAGCAAAACTTTGACCATAGTTAATTTTTCTTCATTCTTCTCAGCAAAGCTACAAATGATCGCCCTCACTTACTACCTTCATTTCACTACTTTCCATTCACTTTCTAGTCCTCCTCAAAAGATTTATATCTATCTATATATATATATATATTTTTTTTTTTTTGAGAAGGAAATACACAACTGTGCTACAAAACCCAAGTAGTACAAGATGTAAGCACCCATTCTATCGTTGATCCCCAATATTCAGGTTTCTCCTTCTTGAAGTTATTTTTTTGTTATTTTTTTTTTTTTGCACAAATTATTGCATGCTTTGCTTTTCCACTTAACAATTTGTAAAGAAGTTGATCCCCAATATTCATGTTTCTCCTTCTTGAAGTTATTTTTTTTTTTTTTTTGCACAAATTATTGCATGCTTTGCTTTTCCACTTAACAATTTGTAAAGAAGATCTTTCATGTAAGTGTACTCAGGTCTGTCTCATTCTTTTTTACCACTTCATGTCTTGCCATCACATTAAGGTATTTACACAGTTCCCTACAATGAGGACTCAGATTGCTTGCAATCTCTTGCTAATATGGAAAATACTGCTTTAAAAATCATCGTAATTATATTTTTATGGCATGTATTTATAGTATTAACTCTTAAAAGTAGAATTATTGAATCCCAGGATGTGTTCATTTACAATTTTGGTAAATGTTATGAAATTGTCTTCCAGGGGATATGTGTGACTGTTTCTCCATACCCTCACTAATACAGCATAGTAAGGAAATTTTGCTTTTTTGCCAAATGCATTAATTGAAAACTGGACCAGCAAATGTAATTCTAATTACATTCATATTGCTATGCTTGAGGCTGATTATATCTTCAAATTTTGAAGAGCTTTCCATTTTTTTTCTAAATTCATGTCTTTACCCATTTTTTTTTCTATTGGGTTGTTCATAATTTTCTCATTGATTTGTTGATTTTTATAGGCAGTGTATATATTAAGAAAATTAGCATATCAGCACAGGTATTACTGAAATATCTAAGTTACTAAGTTTGTAATTTTTGCTTTTTATTTTTCTTGCCTGGAAAAACTTAATTTTGATGAACTCAAATTTATAAAAACTCTTAATAGATTTTGAATGATGCTGAGAATGATTTTAGACCATGCTTATAAAGACATTTTCTAATTAAGAATATAAGAGAATCTGCCAACATTTTAGTTTCATATTTTTATAATTTAATTTTTTACTTTTAAAACTTTGGTCCTTCTGAAGCTTATTTGGTCTAACACTTGAGAGAGGAATGCTAGCCCACTTATTTTCTTTAGATATTGTCCAATTATCTAGCACCACCTAATCAACACTTGCCTGCCCCA
>NW_007790643.1:0-1971 GCF_000696425.1 Galeopterus variegatus
AAAAAAAAAAAAAGAAACCTGGTAAAGCTGTCTTTTTAGGTGTGTCCATGAGGGTGTTTCCAGCAGAGATTAGTATGAGAGCCTGAGTGGACTGGATGGGAAAGACCCACCCTTAATATGGGCAGGAACCATCCAATCCGCTGGGGACCTGGAGAGAACAAAACACAGGAAAAAGGTGAATTTCTCTCTATATCTGCTGGAGCTGGGATACACTCTTCTCTCCTGTCTATGGACATCAGAGCTCGAGACTCTTCAGCTTTTGGATTCCAGGACTTACACCAAGGACTCCATCAGCTTTCCTAGTTTTGAGGCCTTTGAACTTAGACTGAACCATGCTACCGGTATCCAGTTTGCAGACGGCCTGTCGTGGAACTTTTCTTCATAATCACGTGAGCTGCTTCCCCTAATAAATCCCCTCTCACATATTTATAACATATCCTATTGATTCTGTCTCTCTGGAGAACCCTGACTAATACCTAGATGCTCACCCGTGTGGCTGTGAGAGGCAAACAGATGGTTGTGTGTAGCAGCATTTTGTTTTATTTTTATTGCTATAGTGTTCTACTGGATGAAATTCCACTGTACCATGATTTATTTATTCTAAATATTTGTCACTCTCATCTCTTCGAGACCGTAAAGTTCATGAAGTTGCAGAGAATGTGCCTGTCTTATAGACTAGAATGTTCTTGGCCTAGCATAGTGCCTGCCTGGTGTAGAGAATGAAGCCAGAATTTTTGTTGAAAAATGGAGTATTTTTTGTTACTGGTGTTAGTGTTAATCATTTTTATAAGCTAACACAATCCTCTCATTTTATGGAGAAAGAATCAAGACCTGAAACATAAAGAAGTGAAGCTAATGTTAAAACATATCCTCAAATCCAACCATGTACCAAGCTTCATACCAAGAAGAAGAAACTACAGGTTTCAGAGGAGTATGGCCCTGCCGACACCTTGATCTTGGACGTCTGGCCTCCAGAATGGTGAGACAATAAATTCTTGGTGTATAAGCCAACTCATTTGTGGTACTCAAACACCTAGTCTGAGGAACCCTAGCCACCTCAACCTCAACCACACAGGTGACCTGCAAAAGAAGTTGGAGCACTTCCTGGCAGAGCTACATGCATACCTGACCCAAATCTCACAGAGACTGAAGGAGATCTGTGGGGCCTATGGAACTATGGGTGAGCCAGCGATCATGACAATGTGTGGTGTCTGCAGTGGCCCTAGTGCCCTATACCTACGTTCAGAGCATAATGCCGACTGTTTCTCTTTTCTGCTTTCCAAACTTCACACACATTCCTCTTGCCACCCTAACCTAGAATCATACAGGGAAAGGAATCTAGACCAAGTTGCAATAATACAAACCATCACAGGGGCATTGTTTCTGCTGAGCTCTCTCAATGTCTTGCATGCAGGTATATACCTGACTCCTGGTGCCCTGGTAAAATGCTGGAGACAGGACGGGGCTCCAGCCATTAGTATGTGGACCTTCACTAATCCTTCAGTTTTGGGCACAGAACCACATCCATGACCCTAACTCTGCCAGGTATTCCCAGAGTTAGGATTCTGGCCCTTTCAGTGTCTCCAGAGAATAATTTTCTGGTTTCTTGTGAGAAGCAGGGAGTTAGTGACCCCACTCTAAGTGATGGCAGAGATTAAGGATGGGTTCAATTGTTCTAAGAGATGCTTTCAAATAGTCTCCCTGTTTTCAGCCTTGAGCTTTACTCCTGTCCTCCACACTACCTGTGCCCTGGCCCTGAGGTTGCTATGGCTCTATGTGGCAAACCACTCCCTGCCATTACCCCAGGTGGGCTCCCAGGTGTCTCTGCTTCCTCCCTTTTACAAAGCCAGTTACTAGTCCTCCGTCGTGTTCTACTTTCAAAAATTTGTTTTCATTTGCTGTTGCCAATTTCTATCCAATGTGGTCTTTTCTTTTGTTCTCATTGTCCGGGTCAAAAGGTTTTTTTTTTTT
>NW_007790644.1:0-1971 GCF_000696425.1 Galeopterus variegatus
GGAGGCAACATCCTCCAATAGTTCAATGGGGCATCACCCACACTGCTGCTCTCTACTCGGGCGCACCCACCCTATGGCTCTGCTGGTTGGAGTTTGTGTTCCCAGGGCTCTGCCCCCCACCCCAACACACACACACTTCTGTTGGAAGCCATCTTCCCTGTTAAAATCTAGGCAGTGATTCTAACAATCTTTGAATCGCCTTCAAGAATATTCTTAATTTTTGTTGAAGAATAGCTCAAGTTCACAGCCAAATAGTTTTATCATCCTGTCCTTTAGGATCTAAGAGGTTTGACAGCCTTCCTTTATTCCATTCCATCTCCTTCCAATTCAGTTCAAACTGGCAGTTTTCTTGGTAGATTGGATGATTAAGCGTGTAGTTTATACCCGTACTCATTTCCTTATCAAATGTTTGCTCAACCACACCCTTAATGCTCTCCTCAGAGCATGATTTCACATTTATTGCTGTGTGGACAGGCTGATACTTTTTCAAATCTTTAAGTTCCTGTTCCTTTTTGCTCAACAATTTCTTCTTAAATTCATTTCTCTCCTCTCACGTTTTATTATAAGCAACCGGGAAAAGCAAATCTTCTCCTTTAACACTTTGTTTATAAATATTCTCAACTAAATATCCAATACTATCACTTACAAGTACTACTTACACAAAATACTAGAAAATGAACACAATTCGGCCAAGTTTTTAGTAACTTTATAATGTGGATTTCCTTTTCTTCCCTGTCCATTAGCTTATTCCTCATTTCCATCTGAAGCCTCATTAGAATGACCTTTGCTGCCTATATTTCTAGCAACATATGGTTCATAATTATTTATATATTCTTTAACAAGATGGAGTGTTTTTATTTTTCCTCTTTACTTCTTGAACCCTTATCAAAATCACCCTTAAAAGTACCTTCATGACAATATTGGCTTTTTATAGCAAACCCCTCAAAATGCTCCTAGCCTCTACCCATTACACAGTTCTAAAGATGCTTTCACATTTTTAGGTATTTATTATATCAGCGCTCCACTTCTCAGTACCAATTTTTATCTTTATCAGTTTGAGCTTCTATAATAAGGATATCATAGACTAGGTGGCTTAAACAACAGTAATTTATTTTTCACAGCTCTGGATCTTAGGAAGTCTGAGATCAGGATGCCCACATAAATGAGATCTAATAAAGGCCCTCTTCCTGGTCTAAAGATGACCATTTTCTCATTGTATCCTCTTATAACACTAAGAGCAAAGAGAAAGCAAGCTCTCTTGCATCTGTTCTTATAAGGGCACTGATCCTATCATGAGGATTCCACCCTCATGACCTAATTACCTCACAAACTCCCTGTCTCCAAATACTATCACACAATGGGGATTACATGAATTTTTGGAGGACTCAAACACTCAGTTTATATCAGTGTCCTTATAAGAAGAGAAAGAGAGAGACAGAGAGAGATCTTTCTTTTTCCTTCACGCACATAGTCAAAATGAAGTCATGTGAGAACATGGTGAGATGACAGCCACCTATAATTCAAGAGACGTGACCTCGGAATGAAACCTACCTTGCTGGCACCTTGATCTTGGACTTCCCCTCCTCTGGAAATGTGAGAAAATTAATTTCTGCTGCTCAAGCCATCCAGTCTATGTACTTTCTTATGGCAGCTCAGACTAATACATTAGACTATAAAAACTTTTCCCACTTTTTTTTTAGACCTGAACCCTGAATTACATAGGAGAAAGAGGCTTTATTATTATTTTGACTTGAAATACGTCATCTGAAAATCATTTACTTATTTTGTTATCTAAAGAATCTATCAAATTTCCTATAATTTTTTATAATAAATGAGATTGTTTTAATTGAAGACAAGTCAAAACACCAACAGGTAAGACACACATTAGCATTTTTTAGAAAGTGATGCTTTAGGTGAAATGAAAAAAAACTGAAGGAGTGAATTGTTTGATAGTCAAAAGGAACTCATGTG
>NW_007790645.1:0-1971 GCF_000696425.1 Galeopterus variegatus
AAAAATATTGAATCATTAATTATCAGGGAAATAAATACCTCTGAATGCCACATAGGCACTAAAATATTATTTTAGTGATGTGTGTTACAATGGAATATTCAATGGAAATAAAGTTATTAACTATTATTGGGGTGGAGGGTGATTCTCTTAATAAAATGTCCATAGTATATAAATCCTCTTCTTTTCAGGTGGATTGTAAAATGGTTACAAATAATGGTAAGGACATATTGTAATCCTGTTCTCTTTTTCAGTTTCATATATGTATGCAAGCAAATATTTTATAGAATAGTGATAAGAAGAGAACTAGCCAGACCCTTTACAATGAAAGGATTCATTTGTGATTTGTCCGTTACTGATGAAATTGGTAAGTCTCATAAGAATCACACATTTTCAATCCATATTCTAGGAATCTCCAGAGATTTTTAAAATCAGCGTGTCCCAATCAAAAATTTTCTGGCAAGAGAGAAAGAAAAAGAAGAAAGAGAGAGAGAGAAATAGCCTTAATCAATGCTTGCCAAGAAGGAAAGCTTGAAAGGGTGTGCACCAGTGACTTTCAGTTACCTCCGATACTCTGCACTTTACAGAGCAAGTGTCTCAGTAGTCTCTGAATTCACACCTACTGGTGTGGCTAAACTTTATTTTCATAAATTCAAATATAATTCTTTGGATTAAGTGGGAATTAACAATTACAACGAAGTGGTTTTCCCTTCCATCCCCCAAATATATGTGCATACTTTAACATACAAAAAAAATTATTTTCCCTTAGAAAAGGACAAAAGTGAATTCATTTGGAACTCACTGCATATTAAGTTTAAGTAATTTTAAATATATTCTTTATTTTATCTCTTTCATTGAGCACTCACTGACAATTTGGATTGTAGTACATCAGTATATATCACTATTAGATACAGAAGCACATATTTTTTTTTCCTGTGTTTGGTTGATATTTTATTTTTCATTAGTTATGCAAGAAAGAATTCTTCCAGTAGCCCAAAAATTGTTTTTTACTGAGGAACAAAGGCCATAATTTAGCATATACTATGGGCCCATCAACAGAAATAAAACAAAATGATTTACTTTGTGTTCATATATGTGAGAGTAAAGAACAAATGAAACTAAAATGCTTTGGGCAGACCAATTATCTCTTTTGTCTCACGCATGCCCAAAGTTTCTTCAAAAACACAGAATTACATTGTTTGGGTCAATACATCATTCAGCATGAATGCCTTGCTCCACTCTTTAAACAAAATAATTACCAAACTAAACAGAGTATGCAGTGGATCCAGGTGTAGAGATGATGTTTATTATAAAATGGGACTACTTCCAATGATTTGATTTGTTTTGAGTTGCAATTTTGAGCCTTCGCACTGTTGAAGACTGATCTACATTTACAAAGTGGAATCTCTCTAGGAGAGGTTAATTTTGGTTCTCTGAAAATGAGTCACTTTAGTCTTCTCCCAATGAATGGTCTGGATTTTTTTTTTCACTTTTTTTGTTTTTATTTTCACATTTTGAGTCCAAGCAGCATCATTTTCTGTAAAATTTCTGTTCTGTTTTGAGTGCCTGTACTGTCTATGTCATTGCTTTGTTAAACAATTGTTTATTACCACATGCCCAGCACTGTGCTAGATGTAGGAAGTGCGATGATAAAGAAAATATATGTGGTATATTTCCTCATGAAGCTTGTATTATGGTAAGAGAGGCAGATGATGGAAGTAACAGAGTAATTAATACAAAACTAATCTGTGATAACTGATAATTGGAGGTGGTTACTTTAGAGAGGGTAGTAAGAGAAAACCTCTTTGAGGGCAGTAAGCTGATGCCAAATTGTTGATCATGCAAAAGTGGGGTGAAAGGATTTTCTAAGGCAAATGTACATGCCGTGAATCAGAAAAGGTTTGGCATATTCTATGAATTTCCAAAGGTTACTGTGAATAGAAATAGTAAACATAGAGAGAATAGCCCTGTATT
>NW_007790646.1:0-1971 GCF_000696425.1 Galeopterus variegatus
GTGGTGATCTCATCAGCTATCAGACCCACACGCATGGGTTCTCCGCCCTTTACACCTGTTATTCTCCCCACTGCAAGAACATTGCAAAAATACATGTGATTCGGAATTTCTAAATAGAGCTAGCCAGTTGGTCCGGTTGAATTACCTAGCAGGAGACGTGATCCACCTTCCGTGAACTTGACGGCATTATGAACATATGAAAAATGTAAGCAAACATTCATTTCAACTCATTAGTATCTAAGTTTTCTATCTCTCTGTTTTGGAAACCAACTAGGCCCAATTTACCAGCACAGTTTTAATCTAACCTGCATGGGAGATTAGCACAGCCTGAGAGGTCTTCCTTCCCTTCCCAGGGCTGGGATGCTGGCTGGCTACATTTATATGTTCTCTTAAATTTACCCAAGTGTACTTGGTTGAGAGATTTTGCTAATGAGATTTTCAGTGCATTCTTGCCTGGTCGAGAGTGAGTGATTCATTTCAGCCTTTGATTCTGAGATTCTTATATAAGAATTAGCAAAAACACCATCAAGATCTGAAGCAGCAACCACAGTGTTGTGTGTTAACCCTGGGTGAGATGGGGGAGAGGCCTAGACCCTCATTTCATGAGGACTTTCAGGAGAAGCTCACTCACAGCTCATGAATAGAAAAGATCAATCCGAATTTACTGCTAATGTGATAAAGCCATGCCAGCACTTATGACTTTTGGACTTCATAAAATGCCAGCAGATTTGCTCATGCTCCTGAGGATTTGATAGCTCAGCCATAAGCTTTCTAGTTGCTTAAATAGTGAGACACAGAAAGGCCACTTTTTCATGGACTGAGCAATGAATAAGATTTTTTTTTATTGCCTTTGTTCAATACTTCAGTTTAGAAATTTATGCATGTATGGGATGATGATGCTGGGGGGATTTGTAGTGGTTTAAAAAGGGCAGACTTCAGGCTCTACCATGTGGGTTAGGGATTGGGGGAGGGGGATGATGTTTTGTGGTTTTGAGGTATGTACATGTTGGCTAATGAAAGGATCCTGCTTTCTGTTTGTTTTTTACTATAGGAACACAATGGAGCTTTCTTCTAAAACTTTAGTCTATAAAGAAGCAGGTTTAATTGAATAGCAGATTATTAACTTAAACCTACCTATTCAGATAAATGCATTAGGAACAATCTATTGAGTAAGTTTCCCATCTGCAAAGTATCCCTCACAAATAGGTAACACTTTCCCAGGGGCCAGAAGAGAAATGTCTTTTCTAGAATACCGGATCTTGAAAATGGGCTTACTTTCTTGATCTCTCTTTCTGTTAGTTCATTATTGGAGAATATAAGTGCAACTGATTTGGGGGCATTGATTTTGTATCTTGCAACATTACTAAAATTATACATCAGCTCTAAGATTTTTTTTGTAGAGTCTTTGCAACATTACTAAAATTATACATCAGCTCTAAGATTTTTTTTGTAGAGTCTTGAGTTTTTTCTATATATAGGAGCATGTCATCTGCAAATAGGGACAGTTCGACTTTGTCTTTTCCAATTTGGATGCCCTTTATTTCTTTCTCTTGCCTGATTGCTCTGGCTAGTACCTCCAGTACTATGTTAAATAGAAGTGGTGAGAGTGGGAATCCTTGTCTTGTTTCTGTTCTTAAGAGAAAGCCTCCAGTGTTTTCCCATTCAGGGTGATACTGGTGGTGGGCTTGTTATAGATGGACTTTATGGTGTTGAGATACTTTCCTTCTATACCTAATTTGCTGAGAGTCTTTATCATGAAGGATGTTGAATTTTGTCAAATGCTTTTCCTTCATCTATAGAAATAATCATATAGTTTCTGTCATTGATTTTGTTGATGTGGTATAAAACATTTATTGACTTGTCTATGTTGAACAATCTTTGCATTTCTGGGATGAATCCCATTTGATCATGGTATATAATTTTTTGATGTGTTGCTGTATTCTGATTGCTAGAATTTTATTGGGGATTTTT
>NW_007790647.1:0-1971 GCF_000696425.1 Galeopterus variegatus
GTTTACTTAGATCGATGAGCTCGGCCTGATGAGTTTACTTAGATCAATGAGCTCACAATGACGAATTTCCTTAGATCGATGTGCTTGGGCTGATGAGTTTACTTAGATCGATGAGCTTGGTATGATGAGTTTACTTACATCGAACATCTTGGTCTGATGTCTTAATTTAGACCAATGAGTCTGGTGTGTTTAATTTGATCGATGTGCTTGGTCACATGAGTTTACTTACATCGAACATCTTGGTCTGATGTCTTAATTTAGACCAATGAGTCTGGTGTGTTTAATTTGATCGATGTGCTTGGTCACATGAGTTTACTTACATCGAACATCTTGGTCTGATGTCTTAATTTAGACCAATGAGTCTGGTGTGTTTAATTTGATCGATGTGCTTGGTCACATGAGTTTACTTACATCGAACATCTTGGTCTGATGTCTTAATTTAGACCAATGAGTCTGGTGTGTTTAATTTGATCGATGTGCTTGGTCACATGAGTTTACTTACATCGAACATCTTGGTCTGATGTCTTAATTTAGACCAATGAGTCTGGTGTGTTTAATTTGATCGATGTGCTTGGTCACATGAGTTTACTTACATCGAACATCTTGGTCTGATGTCTTAATTTAGACCAATGAGTCTGGTGTGTTTAATTTGATCGATGTGCTTGGTCACATGAGTTTACTTACATCGAACATCTTGGTCTGATGTCTTAATTTAGACCAATGAGTCTGGTGTGTTTAATTTGATCGATGTGCTTGGTCACATGAGTTTACTTACATCGAACATCTTGGTCTGATGTCTTAATTTAGACCAATGAGTCTGGTGTGTTTAATTTGATCGATGTGCTTGGTCACATGAGTTTACTTACATCGAACATCTTGGTCTGATGTCTTAATTTAGACCAATGAGTCTGGTGTGTTTAATTTGATCGATGTGCTTGGTCACATGAGTTTACTTACATCGAACATCTTGGTCTGATGTCTTAATTTAGACCAATGAGTCTGGTGTGTTTAATTTGATCGATGTGCTTGGTCACATGAGTTTACTTACATCGAACATCTTGGTCTGATGTCTTAATTTAGACCAATGAGTCTGGTGTGTTTAATTTGATCGATGTGCTTGGTCACATGAGTTTACTTACATCGAACATCTTGGTCTGATGTCTTAATTTAGACCAATGAGTCTGGTGTGTTTAATTTGATCGATGTGCTTGGTCACATGAGTTTACTTACATCGAACATCTTGGTCTGATGTCTTAATTTAGACCAATGAGTCTGGTGTGTTTAATTTGATCGATGTGCTTGGTCACATGAGTTTACTTACATCGAACATCTTGGTCTGATGTCTTAATTTAGACCAATGAGTCTGGTGTGTTTAATTTGATCGATGTGCTTGGTCACATGAGTTTACTTACATCGAACATCTTGGTCTGATGTCTTAATTTAGACCAATGAGTCTGGTGTGTTTAATTTGATCGATGTGCTTGGTCACATGAGTTTACTTACATCGAACATCTTGGTCTGATGTCTTAATTTAGACCAATGAGTTACTTAGATTGATGAGCTCGGTCTGATGAGTTTACTTAGATTGATGTGCTTGGTCTGATGAGTATACTTAGATAGATGTGCTTGGTCGGATGAGTTTACTTTGATCGATGTGCTTGGTCACATGAGTTTACTTACATCGAACATCTTGGTCTGATGACTTAATTTAGACCAATGAGCTATGTCTGAAGAGTTTACCTAGATCGATCATCTTGCTCTGACGAGTTTACTTAGATCGATGATCTCAGTCTGATGAGTTTAATTAGATCGATGAGCTCGGTCTGATTAGTTTACTCAGATCGATGATCTCCCTCTGATGAATTTACTTAGATCGATGTGCTTTTTCTGATGAGTTTACTGAGATCGAGGAGCTTTGTCATAAGAGTTTACTTAGATCGATGTGCTTGGTCTGATGCGTTTTCTTAGATC
>NW_007790648.1:0-1050 GCF_000696425.1 Galeopterus variegatus
TCTAATTTCTGAAACCAAACTCCTCTCAGCTCTAACTCTCTTCTAACTAGCACAAATTCGGTTCAGTGCGTTATGCTGGATTCTAAGCTCGGAAGCTTCTCTGACGCTTTTTGACAGAGGTTTTGAAAGAGAAGACTCACACGCCGTTTCCCCCATAGGCTCCGATGGGCTTCCACATAGAACTTGCAAACCTGAATTCCTTCAGGCTACATTTGTGAACCACATTCTGCTGCCTCCTGCTTCAGAGTTAAACTGGCTTATGAAATCACAACCTCCAGTGAGTGTTTTTGGCAGAGATATTCGACAAACCATTCAAGCCTGTTTGAATGCCGTTTGCCGTGTGATTTCGCATCTAATTTCTGAAACCAAACTCCTCTCAGCTCTACCTCTCTTCTAAGTAGCACAATTTCGGTTCTGTGAGTTATGCTGGATTCTAAGCTCGGAAGCGACTCTGACGCTTTTTGACAGAGGTTTTGAAAGAGAAGTCTCACACGCCGTTTCCCCCATAGGCTCCGATGGGCTTCCACATAGAACTTTCAAACCTGAATTCGTTCAGGCTACATTTGTGAACCACCTCTGCTGCCTCCTGCTTCAGAGTTAAACTGGCTTATGAAATCACAACCTCCAGTGAGTGTTTTTGGCAGAGATATTCGACACACCTTTCAAGCCTGTTTGAATGCCGTTTGCCGTGTGATTTCGCATCTAATTTCTGAAACCAAACTCCTCTCAGCTCTACCTCTCTTCTAACTAGCACAATTTCGGTTCTGTGAGTTATGCTGGATTCTAAGCTCGGAAGCGACTCTGACGCTTTTTGACAGAGATTTTGAAAGAGAAGTCCCACAAGGCGTTTCGCCAATAGGCTCCAAAGGGCTTCCACTTAGAACTTGCAAACCCGAATTCCTACAGGCTAGATGTGAGAACCACATTCTGCTGCCTCCTGCTTCAGAGTTAAACTGGCTTATGAAATCACAACCTCCAGTGAGTGTTTTTGGCAGAGATATTCGACACACCTTTCAAGCCTGTTTGAATGCCGCTTGCCGTGTGATTTCA
>NW_007790649.1:0-1970 GCF_000696425.1 Galeopterus variegatus
TCTTGGAGCCCTGATACCAGAAGTCACCATCCAAGCTCCCAGGAGCCATGGGCCTAGAGGTATGCCTGATGGGGGCTGGGGGGTGCAGATCAGGGGTAACAGGATCTCTTACCCTGGTGTTGCTGGAGGGTCTGCACCAAGTCCTCCAGGGCCAATATCTTCTGATCCTGCAGCAGCAAGATGTAGGGTGAGCATGAGGCCTGGTGGTTCCCATAGCCCCAAGGATTAGGAAGACCCAGAAGTTTTGCCTATATGGGGGCACTGGGGAGCATGAAACCCCTACTCCCACCAGTCTTTCACAGAGCCACTGCTCCTGTACCCCAGATAACCCTTGTGATTCCACTGAGCAGGGAAAGGTGGGGCCCACACCCAAGTACCCCAGCCTCTGGGGGTGCCACGCTCCATTCAGCAGACCACTGTTCCATCAGTCCAATGTCTACTGAGCCCTGCTTGGCTGTGGGGAAGACCCCCAGCCTCTGTGCTAGGGTTACAGAGACCTAAATCAGTCCCAGGACACACTTAGCCATCAAACTAGGCAGCTGCATGGGGTAGCTGGTCCTAGAACCCATCCCCTGGTCTGACTGCTGGCCTCCCAGGCTTCCCCAGCCCAGGCCCTCCACCTCTCAGACCTGACCCTGGAGATCCTGCCTGGGATCCTACCTTGGACAGCATCTCGTCAGTCTGGGCCTTCACCTGCCGCTCCAGGTCCTCCAACTTTCTTGCCATGGAGGCCATCAGCTCCGAGTCATGGAATACAGGGACTGCCCAACCAGACAAAGTCTTTAGAGCCAGGTCTAGAGCTGAGGCTGAGGTATGGGGAGCCAGGGGAGGGGGAGATGGATTCCCCAGGAGCAGAAATGAAAGTGCGAACAGTAGCTAACACTGACATAGTAGGGACTGTTCTAAACACTTTACACGGATCAACTCATGTAATCCTCAAACTATGCCCGTGGGGGGAATGAACTACTTTAGGAAACTGAGGCACAGAGAAATTAAGTCATTAGTCCAAGGTGTACAAGTAAGTGTTATAACGTATGGGCCATGTCATATGTCATCTTGAAGCATTGCTAAAAAGTTCACCTTCAATCTAATCAAGACTCAAAATCTAACCTCCACTTTGCAGACAATACAGCGAATACAGGAACAGGGCAAACCCCAGCGCGGGCAAACCACCAGACAAGTGCAGTGTGGGGCATTGTGCAAGACAGTGGCCAGGACGCTTCGAGAAGTCAGTGTCATTTTGTAAAAAGGAAGAGAGATGGCTCTGCAGAAGTATAACAAATGCGGTGCATGACTCTCAATTAGATCCTAGATCAGGATTAAAAACCAGTGCAGGAGATATTTTGGAAAACTGGGAAAACTTGAAGGTAGAAGAGACAGACTTGAAGGAGGATCACTGAATCATTCACATTCTTTTTTTTTTTTTTTAAAAAGATGACCGGTAAGGGGATCTTAACCCTTGACTTGGTGTTGTCAGCACCACGCTCAGCCAGTGAGCAAACTGGCCATCCCTATATGGGATCCGAACCCATGGCCTTGGTGTTATCAGCACCGCACTCTCCCGAGTGAGCCACAGGCCGGCCCCTCATTCACATTCTTAGTGATATTGTGACTATAGTATGTATATTAAAGTAGTCAGAGGTGAAGTGTCATGATATCTGGAGTTTTTTTTTTTTTTTTTAAATCCTATATAAAGATGACCGGTAAGGGGATCTCAACCCTTGACTTGGTGTTGTCAGCACCACGCTCAGCCAGTGAGCGAACCGGCCATCCCTATATAGGATCCGAACCTGCGGCCTTGGTGTTATCAGCACTGCACTCTCCTGAGTGAGCCACGGGCTGGGCCCTGCAGTTTATTTCTAAATGATTCACCCAACAAATACATCTATATTCATGTATATGTTTCTATGGAGAGAGAGAAGATGACGATGTGGCAAAACGTCAGCTGCTGTTACTCTAGACGGATGACG
>NW_007790650.1:0-1970 GCF_000696425.1 Galeopterus variegatus
GAGCAGTGCTTAAAAAGACAAAATAATACATGCCCACTGCAAGATATGCAATGTAAAATAATAATTTACTAGTGGTACTTTGGAATTAAAAGAAAAGACTGTATTATATATTTTTTATATTTTACTTATTTTATATTACTTGCTGCATAGTGAAGCAGCTAAGAAAATTAATTACCTAAATAATGTAGACTTTTAAATGAAAGGGAAAACTGTGAAGGTAAGAAAAAGTTTTAATAAAAAAAGTTTTATTTCTAACTTTTCTTGCTGATCAGACACAACTACTACAGTAAAATGACAAATAAATGTTAAAAATAAAATTATGGACATAGATTTTCCAAATACATATCAATGTAAATAAAATAGAGGTAGGAAACTATTTTAGATAAGGTAGGATTCAAGTTCAATAATTCAGTGGATATTTAAGGGCAATTGTATGCCATAAAAAGGTGGGATTCATCATATAATATTTAAGGAACTTTATATAACAAATAATACTGTATCAAATTACGTACAGTAAAAACTCTTTGAAAACACATAAAATATTAATAGAAACACAATTTTGTTGTAGATTTAACTACCTCTAACAACCTTTAGCATAATATGCACAGAGTAAATAAAGACAAAGAATAATCTAATAAACATAAAATAAAAATAATATAGTAAACTTGAAAATTTGTATCTTACAAAGGTAACTTTTTTTTTGAAGTAGCCATAGTCTGAAAAGAGTGGATGGTATGTTAAGCCACAGGGCCAATATCAATAACCTCCTAGGAAAATTATATGCACTGTAATATTTATCCACAGTGCAATAAATCAGAAACCAATAACGAATGAGTAAAAAATTGAACAATTAAAACCTAGAAATAAAATATCTTAAATTCTACTTCATTAAAGAAAACTCAAAATTATGATTTCGGACTTTAAAAAAATAACTAAAATTAGGACATTACGTTAAATCTTATGGGCTATAAAAACAGCATACTCAGAAACATGATCTTCAATACTTTTGTTTTTAAACAAAATTAAAGAAATAAACTGAATATACAACTCAAGAACTGAGAAAAACATGAAAAAATTAAATAAAGGAGAAAATAATAAGAATCACAGAGGAAATCAGTAAATTATAAAATGGAAATTAAATACAAATAAAAAGTGAATACAAGAGGTTGTACGTGTAAAATCTTAGAGATACACCCCTGGCTATTCTGATTAAGAAAAAAGAGACACACAAAATACCCAAAATTAGTAATAAGACAAATGATACAATAGGCAACATAGGAGATAGCATGTAAAAGAGAATATAATGTGAAATTTATGCCAGTATTTCTCAAGGCATAGAAATGTGGCCTTCTAATTTAAGAAGACTTACCTAAAATGTTAGTTAAGTATGCAGATGTTTAGGTCTAACAGAATTACTGAATCAAAGTGTTTGGAGAATAAGCCAGAAATCTGCCTCTCTATCAAGTAAATTTTATTCACACTGAAGGTTGAGAATTACTAAGTATTTCTATTTATTTATTTATTAAAAATTACATTACTAAAATTGACTTAATAATAATAATTTAAAAATGGAAATGTACAAGAAATGATTTCCACAAAGGACTCCAGAACCAAATGTTCTTAGAATGTGGTGTAAATGTTCGATAAATAATTAACTGCTCCAGAGCATGAAGAAGATAGAAGGAACTTAAGTCAAGTTACAGAAAAGCAGATCCCTGATATCAAACCAAGATGAAACAGTCACCCCAGAGACCAAGTTCATTTAAGAGTGTAACACTACAATTCTAAATATAAAATTAAGAAACAAAATTCGAGAGCACATTAAGGGAGTTATCCATGCAAATAATATGGATCTTGATAAAGAAATGCAATGATCATTTAATAGTAAAATATATTATTTTAATTTTTGCATCAATATGTTGAATAAAATATACATAAATTAGTAATAGTGAAAAATGTTAAAAGACAAT
>NW_007790651.1:0-1970 GCF_000696425.1 Galeopterus variegatus
TTTCAATAGGTCCTGAAAAATTATTTGAAAAAGATTGGTACCAAATCTATACACAAAAGTAACTCTCTGAGACCAACAAAAGAAGAGCTATTTGTAAACACAATGTTAAGTTGAACTTTGCTGCAGTTTCAGAGCTATTGTTAAAGTCCAAATCTGAACATCAACAAAGTTATGCCCACACATTCTAAAGAGAGGTGCCAGGATTCCCTCCTCTCCATATGTACCCTCCAAACTCAAGGGCTTCAGCAAGTGTGGGTATTTATCAGAAGGAAATAGTAACCTTTTACCATGAGCTGGTAGTTTTCTGAGCTGCAGAAATGTAAGCTTCTCTTTCCCCCAGTAGTTCTGTGGAAGACTCACACTAAGAGCAGAGCAGACCTCTCTGCCTTCTGCTCCTCAAAACAGAGCCAGCATCTGAATACTCACCACACCAAGGGGATTCAAAAACCAGATCACAGTTGTACCAAGCAAGTAAGACCTCTCTTATCCCTATCTGTCCCCCCTCCTCATCTCCAATTCACATCCTGATGGGGAAAGAAGGGTAGAAGAGCAAGGAGGGAATTGATGAAGAAATGGCAATATCTGGGCATTAAAAAATTCTAGACCTTATTAGGCATCTTGGTTCTTAGGATCTCCCTCTCACTTCCACATGGATGTTAGAACTGCATATCTCCTGCGTATCAATAGGGCTCTCCCCTATAGGGTCTGATTCAGTAGGTCTAGAGTGGGGCCCAGGAAACTGAATTTTAAATAACTCTCCACCACCAAAGTGTGGGAAATATTGTACTCGGGAAAGAGAAAGAGAATAATGGGTTGCAGATTTTTATCAGCTGCTTCTGAGTAATGGATGGAAAAATGTAACCTGGAGGATATAACAACGATAGTCCAGAAATAGCATAAAACCATGAAAGCTTAGGTCAGGATCCCAGAGGACTCCCCGAGCTTAATGTCCAAAGAGTGGTGGGTAAAAGCACATAATTATTAGTCATACAAATTCTGCCATCACATTAATAGATCACACTGTGGACAGCAAGTTACATACAGAATAGTTTTTGAAAACAAAACTTATAGGCACCATCCCAAATTAATATCAGCTTACAGCAGAAATCTCACCTATAACCAACCAAATTTTAAAATAAATTGTGATAAGGAATACTTGTGTTCTTATCTACCTAATCCATCTTTGAGCCGGTTCCAGGTCATACATCCAGAGATGATTAAATAGCAAGAACAGGTTGAAATATGTTTGCACTTGTAAAATTACAAAGTGTGTGCCCATACCTGGCAGAAATCCATGATTTGCTTCTTTAATTCTAAAAGAAGTTCAACCTTGTAAAAATGTCTAAAATTTCAACTAGCAGGAGAAAAGGAAAAGTACAAATTTTCCTTTTACCCATGAATTTTCCACATTTTCATCCAGACAATAATGTCACCCTACCAGGAGTGGCCATCACAGTTCTCTGATCAGTATGTCCTCGGGCAGGCTGAATCCACGTCCTCCACATTTCTAAAAATCTGATGTCCTCCAATTGTCTAATACAAACTAAAAATAAAAATAGGGAAAAAATTAAAGGCCTGCTTTCTCATCTTATACTCTATCATCCACCTTTTGGCAGAGGAGAGAGCCTGGTAGAAAAGAATAAAACCATCTGTATCATTTCTCTTCTTATTAAGGAAGCATAGCAGGAAAAAGTCCTATTTCTAGTCAAAAGTTCTCGTAGTTCTTTCCAAAGAGGTTCTTTTGTTTTTGAACATCATGATGAATTTTGGGATAGGAGCAAGGAAGAATTGCACTGCTGTACAGAATAGGGTGAGAAGAGTTCAGAGTTGCCTATGCTATCCAGGGACAAAGTAAGGTCAAGATGAAAAATAAGGGTAAAAGAGAGAAGCAGGGCCGGCCTGGTGGCATACTGCTGTAGTGCGCCGCTTGGGAAGCGCGGTGGCGCTCCTGCCGAGGGTTCGGATCCCAC
>NW_007790652.1:0-1970 GCF_000696425.1 Galeopterus variegatus
CCAGTCCACTCACTGGTTGAGCGCGGTGCGGGCGCGACACTGAGGGTTGCGATCCCGTTGCCAGTCGCAGTACGGGCGCAACACCGAGGGTTACAATCCCGTTACCGGTCACGAAAAAAGACAAAAAAGGAAAAGAAAAAAAAAAAGAGATGCGGGCTGGAAATATAAATCTGTGTGAAGGCAATGTTAGACCTATGTTAGTGAGTAAAGCTTTATGTTGAACGAGAGTAGAACTTACAGATGAATCCAGGGGGTTGTGGAAGAAGATGTAGTTGGATCTAGAAAGCTAGACAAGGGCCAGGTCAATGATAGAGACAGAAGTGAGTGTTGAAGTCGTGGAAACTATTGCAAGGAAAAGAGCATTTATGCTGTTTGTGCATTCCTGACAAGAAGCCCTGAGAGTTCATTGAATTGGTAACAGAGGACTGGGGGGATCTTAGCAAGTCATTTCAGGGGAGTCCTGAGAATCATAGGCCGTATTGCATGGATTGAGAAGTGAATGAGAGATTCAAAAGTAGAAACAACTCTCTGGAGAAGTTTGACGGTGAAGGAAAGGAAGAGAAGGTAGAAGCTAAAAGGGACTCTAGGTCCAAGGAAGGGATTATTATTACTCTTACATTCTAATAATTAAAGCAGTTTGAGCACAGTTATATGGTAAGGGGAGCATAGATGTGGAAGGTATAGGAGAGGGGCAGCCTTGGAGAGGGTAGGAGGTAAAGGGTTGGTGGTGACTAATGAGCTGACGTGTACTTGCTGTTCTGTGTAGGAGTGGCAATACTTCAGAGAAGCATCCGACTCTATGCCCCCTTTTACTCCTCGGATATCCTCATTGCTTCCCCTCTGGGCTTGAGGACCATCATTGGTGGAGAAGGAGAGAAGAAGAGAGATTTTGACTTTTTGTCTTCTATCGAGCTACTCATCATTGATCAAGCTGACATTTACCTGATGCAGAACTGGGAGCACGTTTTGGTAATGCTGTTCATTCACATTTACAGGGACAACATTCATATTTACAGAGACAAGAAACTCGGTGGTTTAAGTCATAAAGGGTTATTTAAGTCCAGATTAAAAGTCAGTTTGAAAATAGGGAAATACTCCACATTTTCCAATTCGAAAGTCTTTTGTTCCCTCTTCCACCCACATATTGGTCAGTAATTAAACTATTCAGAGATAATAATTCATGTCAGTATTTCAAATCTCCAGAAAATATTTCTTTCCCTTAAAGGTTGCTTTCTTCTAATAGTCCACATTCTTTTTTATTTGGTCTTCAGTGGAGATGGGGAAACATTGCTTAATATTTTTTAATGTGGGATCTTGTTTTGCAGAGAAATGTAGGATGTCTTTATCCCCCTACTGTAATTAGTAGGATTAAATAAATTAAAATTAAATTAAATTAATTAAAATTTATTTAATTTTTTCTCCTCCACATACTCTGCAGTGTTGTCAGTTTTAGGATTGAACAACTGCTTTGGAACAATCCTTATCAAAGAACTATAGGTTTGCTTTTTAAGACATATGGGAACTCTCCTCCTGTCTTAAAAACCCATGATTTGAAGCTTGTGGGAAGTTTGGAACAAATAAAGGGTAGTACTTACTTATAAAATAGGGAATAAAGTTATAGTACTCATTACTTTTCAATATATATGACAAGGTGAAAATATAATTAAAATGGAAAAGTCGGATCAATGGTTGAGTCATATTCTTTAATTTGAGGAAAAGGTAGGTGTGGTGGCTCTAGGAGTACTCCTCATGTTTTGAGAACCAGGTCAATAAAGGACAGCAGCTCTGTTTCCCATGTCATTTCCCTTGTTCCAATCTGGGACTGAGGGACCCACAGAGTGACTGGGGTGGCTTTTCAGAAGTTCTTTTTAAGGGAATATTCCTATAGGTACCATTTTGATCCTTTTTTAAAGGTCTAAGAGGTGGTCACTTTTAGCTTATCTTCTTGTTGGGGGCGTCTGGCTGACCAT
>NW_007790653.1:0-1970 GCF_000696425.1 Galeopterus variegatus
CTGAAATACCTTTCTCACTGTAGGACATTCAGTTAAAAGCTGTAACCTGTAAGCAATAATTATTATCTGCAATTTATTTTAGGGACATGAAACTCAAATAACTGTATTTCTTTAACAGCAGAAATTGGAAATACAATTGGAAAGTACCAAAAGTTCTGTAAGCTCACAAAAGGACAAGGACTGTATCTTTTTTTACACATGCCCACAGACTTTGCACTGTGCAGTTTCATTTGACAGAGAGGGCGATGATTAGGAGTGTAGGAATAAACAGAAAGGCAAGCATTAGGAACAAGTACTTTTTTAATGGATATTATTACTTTTTTTTTACACAAATACACTGGACAATCATGCAATGCTGCCAGCATTAGATGCAATCCTGGGCCACAAGTCTGCACACTCCTTTGCAACTGGTCCTGTGATGGCAGAACCTACATGAAAAAGGAGAGGTAAAAGGTAAGACATCAGAGGGTTCCTTGCTTGTACTCCTAGATCAGAGTTAAACCACTTAACCTCAGAGACCTAAGGAACAACACGGACTGCGTTCTTACCTTTCATCTCGCCTTTATTGTTTACTATGACTCCTGCATTATCTTCAAAATAAAGAAACACTCCATCTTTTCTTCGGTATGACTTTCGTTGTCGAATTACCACTGCTGGATGTACTAAGACGGAAAAAAGGAGAGCAATCAATCATTTACCTGCCAAGTCCCAGCACCACCACAAAAGTGGTTTACACCTCTGGACAGAACGTATACATCGTTAGTGGTTTATTTTCTAAAAGTAAGTGTGAGAGACAGTGCAAATATCAATCACCCTTCAAGGAAAGACCCTAGTCACTTAAATCAAAACCACCAGTATTTTCTTGCAAATGTTAATTTGTACTCTTTTTTGGAAGAATAATTAACAACATACCAGCAGGAAACTTGCTAAAGCACAATCTATGCATTTTCCCATTTCACCTAACAGGTACCAAGTATTAGGATCCCAGCATCACAGAACTATGAATGGGACACCCCACCCTAAAAGTGAAAGAGTGGACAGCTGTTAACCCGTTATTAGCCAATACTGGACACAGCACATATCAAAACCCCGAGAAAGTAACTTTTAAACCTACCTGCATTAAAATGAAAGACCCAGCTGCAGACCTTCAAAATGAAGCATCGCAAAGTAAAATAAAATGCTTGAAAAGAACTATTTGAGTCAGACACACCTGGGTTCAAATCTTGACTGATACTATCTTGGAGACCTTGAGCCAAGTCACAAATTTTCCTCTTGTAAAATAGGGACAACAATTATGTTTCCACATTCAAGATCAAACACCAGAAATATAAAGACAGGGATCCTGACTACCCTTGAGGCAAATACCAGACAAGAAAAATCTAGGTAAGCAGACGCTCTCTGATCAAGTTAACAATGGAATACACACTGAGAGATAACCGATACTGTGTGTACAGAGAGCCTCCTCTGCTGGACCCTCATCTACTTATAAACCATTTAATTCTCACAAATGCATCAAATAGATAAATAAAGCAACAAATCCAGGGCGCTAAGACTTCCAGTTCTGCCTCCTTTCCACATTTCTGTGCCTATTATATATAAAAACAAGTCCAAGGTGAAAGGATGTATTTATTCATTTAGGAGAAACAAGAACCAAAGACTTTAACAGAATTGGAAATTCTCTTGTCTGTCCCACCACTGATTGAGATCAACAGCACCTCATCCTGCCATCTCACCCAGAATGATGGCAATTTGCTCTGCTCTTCTCTGACACCTCCCCAGGCCACAAGTCAGAACCAGGTAGTGTTCTGAGAAGAGGAAAAAGCCCATGCAGTTGCATCCTCATCCCAACCAACACATTGATTAGTCAATGCTTAATCACAATTGCAGTGCTACCAAAACCTCAAGAGGACATTAAAGGGAAACAGAGTAAGATTTCTAACCAAAAGGCTAAAAATTTACTGGGTGGTATG
>NW_007790654.1:0-1969 GCF_000696425.1 Galeopterus variegatus
TCCACATATTCCAAATTAGAATATTTAAAAATAGATGGAATTTGGACTAATGACATTTTACTGGTAGAGTTTCCGTGTTCTTTAATGAAAACTAGCTTAATGTATACCTTTTCAAAGTCAAGTCCTAGGACAGAATTGAGCCTCTTCAAGTCTCCATGTCACATAATTTGTTCTTCTGTTTCAAATAAGAAGGCCTCTCCAGTACATAGAATTTCTTCACCCACCATGCAATGAATCATAGCGTACATCAAGCACAGCACTGCGTTTTGCAAGGGAGGTGAGTAGGGCAATGCTGGATTTCTGCCTTCAAGATGAGGGTCCTCAGAAAACATTCTTGGAGTGAAACGATGCAGGGGCAGGTAGAGAAGTGCACACCGAGAACCGTGCAAGGCTGTGGATGCATAAGCAAAGGCGGGGCGAACAGACCAATAGAGGAATGCTGTCCACTCTGACAGTACGGAGAGCAGGGCAGCCTTTTACCTAAGAACAGATGAGGAGAGGGCTGGAGCCCGGAGCCACAATCATAATAAAAGCAAGGAAATAACGTTATCAGTAAAGTTAAAGAAAGCACAGAGAAAAGATAATAAACTCCCTGTGGAGAAAGGAATACAAGATGGTCGAATCTGAGGAAGTGCTGGAGGGGGTTCTTTGAGAATCCAGTTCTTCACCATATCTATTTGGAGTCCCAAAGTAAACATGTTTCATGTGATCATTGGATAATTTGCACATGATGATCAGTAAAGAATTACAAGTATTGTGACTTCCTTAGCCTGAAGTTTTGGGGAATGTTTTTCCTAGAGTGTGCTTTTATTTAGTTTTTGGAAAATCAAGATCTTTTTTTTATTTGCTAGGGGGAAAAGTGCTGAATTAAGGTGCACAGGCTTTCCTGGAGAGTTGATACAGCTGTTCATTCTAGCAAACTGCAGCTAGTTCTGCCTCTGAAATCTGCATCTGTGCAGACCCGCCTCTGCAGCTCCCCATGCCCTCAGCAAATGTGGAGGTCGGAGGTTACACACAGAGAGCAGAGAGGTTCACTTCTCTTCTACTCCCAGCTCTACCCAGTCCCAGAGCTCTTGCAGATTATTACACGGTTCTACAAGTAGGTTTTCTGGACCTACCTCCAAAAGGCTTCCTCCAGTGTTTTTCTTTGATTCCCTCCTTTTGCAATCTTCCCTCACTGTGCCCTGCCCATGGCATTACAGTTTGAGGCCATCATGGCTTGAGGACATGTTGCTATGCAGTCATAGTAGCAGCTGCAGTAACAGCCTTCTCTCTGGGAGTTTCACTCCCTAAGTAGCACATGAAAGCATGGTAATTTGCCTCAGCAGTCTGTATGTTCTCTCCCTTACAAACCCGCAATCCTGTCCATTCTCAAGTCCGTTGCCGAGCCCAGGGTTCGTAGCAAACGCACGCTGTCGATGCCCTCCTGGAATGCACTTGGCATTAGGACGTTATTGCAAGCGGCCCCAGGAATGCAATCGTGGGTGATATGTAGCATGCGACGTGATCTCTGACAGTCCTGTAACTCTTCTGTTTTCATCTCCCTTTTTTTCCTTTCTATTTCAATTACTTTGAGCAGCATCAAGAAAAAATTACCAATCCACCAAAATGAGTAAGTCCCCTGTGAAGCCATGAAATGCTTGCTCTCCACGATGCCATTTCATGCTTCTGCACCCTAAACTCTGACCGTTTTCTCCTCTGGGAAGAATGTCAAGTTTAGGTGTCGATAGCGCTTATGATTCAGTAATCATTAGCACCTGAATTAGAAAAGCTAACAAACCTGAGTTTACAGTCTGTTCTTAGAAAGAACTTAAAACAAACCCAAAACAAGTGACAAGATGCTAACACCCCACATTGCAAGGTCTTTGTCCATGCGCTGATTTCATTATCTTTTACCTCCTTGTACTCGCCCCTCCGTCCTCTGACTTGCTCACACCCCTCCATCCTCTGACTTGCCGCTCTCCGCCCA
>NW_007790655.1:0-1969 GCF_000696425.1 Galeopterus variegatus
CACTGAGGGTTGCGATCTGTTGCCGGACACGAAAAAAGACAAAAAGGAAAAAAAAAAAATTGTCCATATTCTTAACTGACCTTTTAATTACACTTCTGAAATTAGCACCAAAAAATCTTATATACAGGGAAATAAAATTCCAAAAACTTAAGCACTACAATGCTTATTCCAATTTCATAAGAGCCAATGCATGCACATATATATACGCCTACAATGGAAACCCTATAAATGTCAAACAATCAGGGGAAATCATCAAAGGGATTTTATTCAATTATTACCATGTATTTACAAAATAATCTTTCATGATGTAGGAAACTGTTTACAATGCAACTTTAATTGAAAAAAAAAGAATATAAGATATCCATGTACAAATTCACACTAAAAAGAAAGTAAATATAAAAAGGGTGATGGACTTATGGGTGTTTCACATTTTTTACAATAAAATGTATTGCTTTACTAACAAAAAATAGTTTAAAAAGTACACTTAAGAAGAGTTTGTAAGATCGTGAGGAGTGCTTATGTTTAATATTAAGTAAAATGTCATGTAGGGAATTAAGAGAATTATCCATGATCTCAGATACATGAAAAAAAGAAAGGAGGAGGAGGAGAGGGGTGGGGGAAGGAGGAGAAAGGCAAGAAGAAGAAGAAAAAACAAAATAAATATAAAGAAATAAATTTTAAGAAGTTTATCTTCTTCAGAGAGTTTTGTATAGTTAGAAACTAAAGGGTTTTTTTTTTATCCTTTTTCTACTTTTTTCCTCCCAGTATTTTAAATCAGTGGGAATATTTACTTTAAAAATCAATAATTTTTAAAATAGTAAAGCCTGAAAACAATTTTATTTTGTCCCCTTGACCTCTAGATAAAATATCATCCTGGTGATCAAGAAGACCTTTCAATGAGAGCTAAGATAATACATTCTATTTAAATCCATTGGAGAACTGATATCACCTTTTCCCCTTTCTTCTGGAGACTTCATATTTACAACGGAAACCATAGTTCCCTACTTGCTCTTGAAATCTCAGCTGAGATCTTCACATACTACCATGACCACTAATCCTGATTCCCTCCTATCTGTCACTGTTGAATTCTCATCAGGCATCATTTCCCTTTTTGAAATATAAGACAAACCAAAACAGTAAGTGAAATGTTCAGTCTCAAGTCTGGAATTTTTGTCAAGCGCTGACGAATAAACTGTTCAAGTAAAATCCAGTCCTGGCAAGAGTTTAGGGCATGCATGCCTCAACTCTTCTGTTATTGGTAAAGAGTCAGAAGAGAAAAGCTCTTTCACAAGTGTCAGTACTCTTTTGGTTCTGATTAACTTCTGGAATGGGAGCATGTGGCAGGCAGAATAATAGCCCCCCACCAATGTCTACATTCTAATCCCCAGAACATGTGAATATGTTACATGGCAAAGGGAAAACAGTATTGCAGATGGAATCAAGGTTGCTAGTCAACTGGTCTTAAAATAGGGGGATTATCATAAATTATCTGGTGGGACCAATGTAATCACAAGGGTACTTAAAAATGGAAGATGATGACAGAAGAAGAGGTCTGAATGCTGAGATGTGAAAACTCAGCCCCTGTGGCTGGCTTTGAAGATGGAGGAAGAGTGCCATGAGCCAGGGATGTGGGCAGCTTCTAGAAGACGGAAAAGGTAAGGAGACAGATTCTCCTGTACAGCCCCCAGAAAGTGAGGCCGCTCTGCCAACACCTTGATCTTAGCCCAGTGAGAACATGTCAGATGGCTGACTTACAGAACCGTAAGATAATAAATTGTGTTGCTTTAAGCAACCAAGTTTGTGGTAAATTGTTATAGCAGCAAGTGAAAACTCATGTGGAGCGTGTAAAGTTAGAAAAAAAGGCCAAAGAGCAAATAATAGGCCAATTCAGTTTCAACTAAAGTTTTTAAAAAAAATGGCTTAAATATCTCAAAATTGACCCATTACCAGACTGAATGATTGAGGAAGA
>NW_007790656.1:0-1969 GCF_000696425.1 Galeopterus variegatus
AGGCTGGCTGGTTAACTCAGTTGGTTAGAGCTTGGTACTGATGATAAAACAGTCAGATTCACAGAAAGTAGAACGGAGGTTTCCAGGGGCTGAGAAGAGGGAGAAAAGGGGTGTTGCTTAATGGGTATAGAGTTTCAGTTGTGCATGATGAAAAAGTTCTGGAAATTGATTCCACAACATTGTGACTATAGTTAATTAAATTTTATGTTATACATATTTCACTACAATTTTAAAAAAACCCACGACAACAAAACCAGATCTGGTTCAGGTATACACAACATTGTGAATATAGTTAACACAAGTTACATTTAAAAAAAGGTTAACATGTTAAATTTTATGTTATGCATATTTCACTACAATTTTAAAAAAACCCACGACAACAAAACCAGATCTGGTTCAGGTATACGGGAGAAATGGGACTTTCTCATCATTTCCCTGGGCTCAGGCTGGAATTTCAAGTCCCCTTGGAAAAGAAGAACAACATGATGCCTTCAGGTGACAGGTCAGAATGGTCGAGGGTGCTCTTGACAGAGGCGAAGGTCAGAGTCGGCTCCTCTTCCACTCAACCAAGGCCAAGTTTAGTCATCAAGAGGCACCAGTGCAAGGATCTGATCAGGCAAGAGGAAAGGCTACTAGTTCCGCCTGCTGTAGGCTTCTGTGGCAGATGCCAGAAAGATGCCTAGTGTCCAGGAAGGACAAGAAAAAGCCTCACAGAAGTCAGGGAGGGCCAGGAGCACAGCACAGGACCCACCCGCAGAACCTCAGACCCCAGGCTCCCTTTCTCCTCAGTAGAACACCCAGACACCATCTCACTCTGAGAAAGGAGACACTCTGAGTGACTAAGCAATTGCCTGAAATAAATGAAGCTACACCCAGATAGACTGTTAAAAACAGTAAAAGATCCTAAGTTACCTTTAATTGGCAAATTTAATTCCCCTTCTGCTTCTAGCCGTTCCTGGGATAGGGGCCTCAGATGAAGATGAGAAGGCCTTTTTTATTTTCTAGAAAAATAGGGATTGCTACACCTTTTTTCTTATACTTTTCCCCATCTGAGAGTATTTTGGAAATGTTGGTTTCTCCACAACAAACAAAATTCCAATCATTAATTCCTGCTGAATAAATTCTAGTTTCAAAAATAACTTTATATTTTCCATGATCATTTTAGCATCATGAACTATGGCAAGGACACTTCTGTATCTTCTGCAAGCCCTGTTTCCTTTTTCTTTGGGGCACACAGTTAAAGTACGTTTCTCAGCCTCCCCAGCAGTTAGGTGTGCTCCTAGGACTATATTCTAACTGGTGGAATGCAAATGGCAGTGATGAATGCTATTTCCAGGCCTGGCCCCAGAACCTCCTAAACAGATTATGTTGGTCCTTCCCTCACCTGCCAGCTAGATGCTGAAGATCCAGGGGAGGACTCTTTGTCAAGAAGAGCCACTAGATGAAATATGCCTGGGTCCCTGAATGATTGTGTGGAGCAGAGTCCCAACCTTCCCCAGTTAAGAACTGTGTCTTGGATTTTACCTTACTCACAGCTAACAAGTTAGGCTGTTACTTTTTCGTAGATACTGGCTGAAGACACAAGGTTCTTGTGTTAGAGACAAAGAAGTTTATTATTTATGGCAAGAGCAGTAGCCTGAGCTTCACATTATTTTTGTGTCTGTTCTTCTTGTACTTTAAGTCCCATTAGGGCAAGACTGGGCTCATGAGGGATGTCTACATGTGCAGTAGGTTGCATTAGAGGTGAAAAACACTGAGCTTGGGTAAATCGTTACCTTTATAGTTAGCAGAAGCAAGCCCGCACTTTGTCTCAGAGGAAGACATTACCTCCTCTTTCAAGGTTGCTCACAGCAAGCATAACCCTGAGAATGGCCCTGGTTAAGAATGGTCAATGCATTGACATAGCTAGCTAAAACTTGAAGTGATTTTCAGGACCCATGAGGGATTGGGAAGAGATAAACCTCTATTC
>NW_007790657.1:0-1969 GCF_000696425.1 Galeopterus variegatus
AATCATCACCAACCCCATGGGTGAAGAATAATAATTTACATGTGCATGCCCATCTTCAGTGCCAATTACTGGCTCTAGATAAAATGCAAATAGTAATGATAAACCTTGAAACCCACCATTGGGAGATAGCATACTGCGAGAGCCATTTTGAAAACAGATTTGGAGGAAGAAGTTCTGAACTTTCATTTCCCGTGGGCTGGGTTTCTTTGAAGTGGGAGTTGACCCTGACATGAAACAGCTCCAGAAACGGAGCCATGCCCGGTGGTTTTTGGCCTGATCATTTGACCCCCAGTGATGACTCCCACATGCAACTGGGTGTCTTTGATGACTAACTCTTCTCGTCTTAGAGACAGGCCTCCAGACATGGGGGCACTTCCTGGTCTCTGCATTACAACCTCAGTGGAAGAGAAAAAAATAGCTTAATTTAACAAGCAAACTCATATGAATTGTCTGCTCCCTCCTAAATCATGCCTTTATTTTATTATTTTATTTTTTTAACAGAATCTGCCCTGCCTTCTTCGTTCTTGTTTGTAATACAGCTCTTCTAATTACAAGACTGCTGTTAAACTAAAATAGAGAATTCATTTTCTGGATAGCAAAAATCTGAAGGGAGCTCTTGCATGAAAAATCTAGGAAGAGTGATTCAAAGCTGTTTTTCATTTTTATTGAGGGCAGAATAAGAAAAAAATTGTTTTGTTTGTAAAAACCATGGAATCTGATATAATGTCCTTAACAAGAAGACTGAAACCTATTTTTATGAAGCCTTGTTGAGGACTGAGGTGCTGGGGTGGGGATGGAGTGCTGATTGGAAAATAATTCCAAAACTGCCTTTTGTTGCCACAAATGCTAGTCTCTAAAAATTCTAATTACCTCCTTCTTGGAAAAGACTAATCCTCAAAAAGCAAAACATTCTCCTTATAGAGGACCCATATTCTGTATATTACTTTAAATAAGGGTCAAAGGGATTTCCTCCTTGAGAACTAAATTACTCCCTTTTGAAATCAATTTTTATTTTCTTCCGCTATTATTAAAGAGTGAATTTATAATAAAAAAAGTCAATAAATGTGAAGCTCATATATTAAAGTTATATTTCTACCACGCACACCAGGAGTTTCATCTTCCCATTGGAATGGAGCATGGGAGGAGTGTTGGGGATGGGGGCAGGCTAAGAGATTGAAGAGAAAAGGGGGCATTCTTTCTAGGTGAAGCATTTAGCATACTTTATTTTTTAAAATATGCTTTTTTTTCTATTTTTTATGACCATGCTGATCTTATGGAGCTTCTCTTTATTTATATGAATGCTTTATTCTATTTGGCACCAGGCAAGAAAACATTCTTACATTTTTATAAGTGAAGAAATTTCAATGTCTCAAGATACAGGTCCCATATAGTCAAATAAATAAAGTCTCAGGGTCCTATAAAATCTCTACAAATGTTCCAATTCTGTATTGCTCTGTATCTTTTGCTGCTGAGAATGAATAAATATTTAAAGAATTCTTCTCCCAAACAGAATATTAGATTTAATGTGGCAGGTTGTTACATAATTTTATATATTGACACATTGCTACATCCTTACTAATATATAGTCACCTGAGGCACACGCTTAGTCTCTAATCATTTGATGTATTTTATGTTTGTTTCCCAAAAAACTGTTTTCCTAATAAGGTGTTTCCCAATAATACCCCAGATCAAAAGGGGGTCTCTTATGCTTCTGTCTTTTAGAAAATTTGATATAGTTTTGAATAGTCGAAATTAAATAAATGCAGAATCAAAAAAGCTCTTAAGCCCCTGATTTTGCCACTTACTACTGTTCAGGTTCTCTGACTACCAAATAGGAGCACATATCTATTTCATAGGGTTGGGGAGACAATGTACCTGAAATGGCTTCATGAGCTTTGAAATTCCATGCAAATATTTGGTTGACCCTCGAAGGGTGAGGACTAGTCAGCTAGATGAAAGCTTTGGAGAG
>NW_007790658.1:0-1969 GCF_000696425.1 Galeopterus variegatus
CATACACCTGGTTCTTCTTTGCTCAGGTGCTGTGGTACTTTATCTTCCTTGTCCTGGAGCCCTGAAACCTCTACTCACTCTCAGAAGTTCTTCATTTCACAATTAATTCATCCTCTTTCTCCCTAAATATATACTTTAAAAACACTATGCAAATGAATTATAATTATTTGTGCATATGTCACCCATTAGAAAATAAGCACCTGGAGTGTGATTATTTTAGGACCTGCAGTACCCATCACTACAGTTTACTGACTACTTCTCAGCAGCTTATTGCCCCAGCCAGAATGTGGTCAGGAGTGAGATGAAGTGATAATCCCTTCCCTCAGCTTTGGGTGCCTGGCCAGTGGATGAGATAGGGAGCAAGGAAAGAGATGGAGAAACACGTCCGTTTGGTCTTTGAAGACAGAGGTACCAATGCCAAAGTTGAGATCAAGGGATCAATAGTTGCAAAATATAGGCACAAATCATGACAGGGTAGGGTCTATTGGATTATCAGGCAGGCCGTTGGTGAACACTGGAAAGTCGTTGCCCATTTGTGGGATGCTAGGCATTTCTGATCTAGAGTGTGTACATGTTCTGCAATTACCCATTACAAAGCTTAGTTAGATTGTATAGATGAGTAGAGTGCATGATAAATACTTGACTGACTGAGCGAATTAGGTATGAGTATTATTATTCCTATTTTTTAATGAATAGAATTAATACTTTATTCAAGGACTCAAGCAAGCACATGGAAGCACCCACACTCAAACTCAAGTCTTCTTTATTCAGGCTAGTTCTTTCCATATCATTTGGAACTAGGTTCTAAATTTATTTGAGAGAAAAACCCCATCAATTAGATACAACTCTCTACCATCTGCCCCGTCCACATGATACTCGTTCCACAAATATCTCATTACCTTCTTAAATGTATCTTGATAGGCACATCTTAAGAATATCAAAATGCTTACAAAAAATTCCAGTGTCACAAAAATATTACAATGGGCACAAATGTATATAGCTGCATACCCTAACCTGTATCCATCTCTTGCTTTAGAATGAATTTGAAATTGAATTTGTAATTTCAAAGCTAAGATACTTTTGTTTTATCTGCATGATTTCTTTTCCTTTCTATCCATATTGCCTCCCTCTTATTTTCCTGACCCCATTTTTTTTTTATCTCTAAGTGTCCATTAGGAATGATTTTTACTTCACTGTATTTAATTTTCTGAAAAGGTATAGTGATGTAATTTGGCATATTAAATTTTAAGAAAGGGGAACTAAACCTTATGTTATTTGTTAAACTATTTCTTTGGCCTGTGATGCTATGTCAATCTAAGATATTTGACAAAATTCCACTCAATCTTTAAAACCAATTTAAATAACATCTCCTCATTCCCTCCCAAGTAATCTCTGCTTCTTTTGTTCAAACCGCTAGTGTAGTCTCTTTACATTGTTTTCAACTAAGTCTTATGTTTATCTGTCTTCCATGTGGACCAAGCTTTCCTTCAGAACATCAGGGCATGGCTTTGTGCAGCCAGCACTTATTGCATATATGCTAAATAAATGGATGGGGGCTGAAGTCTCAGGAGATCATTAAGAAAATAGGTTCAAAAGTGAGAAATATTGATAAAACTCAATAGTGAGTCTGTAGGCTGTATGTCATCACAAGCCATCATTGTTAGAATCCTGAAACAAATAAAAACAACTGGGATGATGGTATCGGTTTTCTTCCTGAAGTGATCACCCGCAGATTGCACCATTCTATAAAAATGAGTAAAAAAAAAAAAAAAAAAAATCAATTCTGAGTTAATGTGTTGAGAGTAAAAGTGGAGAAAAATGCTCAACTCAGTCACTAAAGCTGATCGAGAGTGTGATCAGTTCGTAGGGAAGAAAATCACCCCAAATTACCTGAAAACTTATTATTAACCAAGCCCCAAATAAGGCCTAGCTTAATACAATAGAAAATACCTTTCAAATAGATTCATTT
>NW_007790659.1:0-682 GCF_000696425.1 Galeopterus variegatus
TGTAAGGAGATGGACTGGCAGAGGGGGAAGTAGCTCGCCGAAGAACACTCCAAACATGGGCAGAGGTGTGTCCCAGGTGCACAAGAGAGGGCTCCAGCAGATGGCAGGAAAAGCCAAACCAGGCATGCAAATTAGCTCGGGTCCACCAGGCCATGGGCAGAAAGGGAAGTCAACAATTGTCCGAAAGAGTAACATTCTCTCCTGTAGAGGCACCATCCACCTAAGCCAGGAAAATGGAAAATGACTCGTCATGACTCGAACGGCAGCCAGAAATGAGTTTCGCCACCGTGGGTAACACCGCCATCTCTGCCATGACTCCTCATAAAAGGTGTTTCCATGATAACCATTGCCTCAATCCTTTCACCGTTTCTTGGGAGAAGAGAATGGTCCTAAAGAAGAGGTTGTAACTTTGTGCTTCTGGTCTCCTGCTCAGGCACACAAGCATGTAAGATTTGGGCACCACATGAGGAATTCCAGAGCAAGGATGTCCTGCAAATGAAGGCAACTAAACTCAGAACTGCCTTCTGTAGAAGGCAAGAACACCTTCTTTTTTTTTTTTGTCTTTTGTCTTTTGTCTTTTTCCGTGTCCGGCAATGGATCGCAACCCTCAGTGTTGCCCCCGTACCGGACCGGGGACCAGCAACGGGATTGCAACCCTCGGTGTTGTTCCCGCGCCTCGCTC
>NW_007790659.1:1617-1969 GCF_000696425.1 Galeopterus variegatus
CGGGCAAAGGATTCCCGGGGAGGGGGAGCTCTCTTTCAAATGGGTTCTCAAACCTCGGGCGGGAGAGCCGCCGCGCTTCCCAAGTGGCGCACTTATCCAGTGCGCCACCGGCCGGCCCCGCAAGAACACCTTCTGAAGCAGAAGCTTTGAATGTAAAACATAGACTTCAGAAGGTCACTAGCTTTGGTGTCTGGAACATTCCACAGCCTTGTCAAATGCTCAGTATCTCTTGGGCTTATTTCATTTATCAGTAAAATGAAGTTCTCAGGCAAGATCAACTTTAAGGTCCTCTCCAATTCTGAAATTCCAGGATCCTACAAGTTGTTTACCACATAGACTACATTTCCATCTG
>NW_007790660.1:0-1969 GCF_000696425.1 Galeopterus variegatus
TTTGGTCTGGAGGTTGCTGCCTGGGCTAGTTCTCTCCCGGGACCTCGCTTAAGTCTCAGCATGCCTCAAGCCTCTTCTGGCCCTCGAGCCGCAAGAACAGTCTCATTCAATTAATAAAAGGTTCAGTCTAACGTATATTACTCCAAACTTAATTTGAAGTGAATGTTCGCCTGCTCCTAGGCCTGCACGGGGAGGCAAATGGGGGCTTTTCCCCCCTCACCCTGCCCCCCAGAGGTTCCAGCCTGTGCGAGGAGGGGACAAAGGCTTCCGTGCCTGGACTGCATGCTCTGCTTTGATGGCCCTTGGGCTTGGCCGATGCTCAAAGTCATTCTCTTGGGGTTCTGGGGTGTTGTTTCTCAGTGATTCCCACACGGCCAGCCCCTACTGCAGTTCCCAGAATGCCCTCCTGGGGGCCGCTTCTGAAGTCCCCTTCAGCACCTGGCCCTGGGGTCCACCCTCTGGGGATTGCCACACCTTTGCAGGCGGCCCCTGGGGCCCTTCACATCTGATCTCCAGGGAACTGCCCCCTATTATAGATGAAGCTGGTCCCCCACTCCAGGCCTCAGGGCTAGTGGGCAACGGGGCACAGGCACCCCTCTGCACCTTAATCCAGTGGATGTATCCGAGGCCAGCCCAGCAACCACTGAAGCCCTGCTGCCTGGCCTAGGGTGAGGAGGAGCAGCCAGCCCCTTCCCCCGTGCATTGGTGAGGGGCTGGGGCATGGGGGCTGTGGCACCCCTTCCGAAGGAATCACCCAAGCGAGTCTGCCCTCACCTTGGCCTCTTCTGCAGGGGAGGGCTCTGCTGGGTGCTGCTCAGCTGGACCTGCACCATTAAGGGTGTGGGGGACGAGCTCTTGGAGGCTCCAGAGAAAACAAAAAAAGAGTTATTTGAGCATACAGGTGGCCTCACCTCCTCGGTCGCCTGTTTTCCAGAGAGGTTTCTCTGCAGTTCTGAAGGGGTCCAGGCCACCTTCTCCCACCTCTTCTCAGGCCCCAGCTAACATCCAGGCTCCTGCAGGAGTTTGCATTTTACGGTGATGGGCACTGCCTTGCACTGCACCAAATGCTGCTAACGGCGAATCCCCTGCTATCTAGCTCCTGGGGAAGCAGTACTCAATCCCAGAGTCCACGAGGCTGCACTCATGTGTGAGCTGGGGGCTTTCAGTGCCCTGCCAGCCTCAGACTCTCAAACGTGCAAGATAAAGAACGTATTCAGGCTGATCAATCAGATCCTGCAGGGCCTGAAAAGGCCACTTCAGTTTCCAGAGCTGCTCAGCTGGAATCCAGGAAATAGTTACAGAGTAGTGGTTATGGCATTCAAAACCTAGTGGGGTGAACTTGGTGGACACAGGGCTAGGACTTCAACACAGGGCCCTTGGGATCGAGTTAGAGCAGAGGTTTTTATAGTGGGGTCCTTGGACCAGCAGCATCAACTTTACTTCTCCTGGACACATGTCAGAAATGAAAATTCATGGGCTTCACCCTGGACTTACTGAAGAAATTCTGGGGGTAAAGTCTGGCTATTTGTGTTTTAACAAGCCCTGCAGGTGAGTCTGATGCCACTAGAGTCTGAAAAGCTTGCTTTGGAGATTCTAAGTGGGGGTGAGGTCTAAGTACACCCTGTGATTTTCCTGGGGCTCAGGAACCCTGAGGATGGGAATTTGACCTTGGTCCATAGACGGGGTTTAGCAGGTGGTGTGGTAGTGGGAGAGTGAGAAACTGCAATTAATTCATCATGACAGCTTCCCCAGGGGAATAAAGGAGGATGTGATAAAAATAGAAGCAGTGTATCACTCTGGAGCCCAGACAGTGCGACTGGGGCACCTTGTGGAACACAGTCATGAAGCAGCGATTAGCTGGGGACAGCATCAGCAGAGGTCTTGGCCTAGGAACCCCCACCACTCTTTCATCCATCCATCCATCCATCCATCCATCCATCCATCCATCCATCCATCCATTCATTCATTC
>NW_007790661.1:0-1969 GCF_000696425.1 Galeopterus variegatus
ATCAAAGTAAAACAAAATGTTTTCCTCTTTTTCTATTTTATTCCTAAAAACCATTAAAGCAATTTCAGGCAGTATTGAAAGCAGCCTCATGGGAGAGACTAAATATCAACACTAAAAGAAAAAGATATCATTTTAATTACATACAAAGATTTATCAAACTAAATTAAAAAAGGAAAGGAAACAAAAAGCACACAATCAACCATTTTTAAAACAACCACCGGCAGGAGTTTTTGTCCTGAAAAGAATCCGGGAATTCACATTAATTTTTATTTTTACATTGAAAAAGATACAGCTATAAATGTATGAATCCTCCTAAGGAATATTTTTTATGGAGCAGCATTAAGAAAAAAGACTGTACTTTAAAAGTGGAGTAATTTCTATACCTCAGCATATACTAACATGACTCTGAGCACCAGCCTTCATTTATCCACTCCACAACATTCATTGGACCAAAATGAAAAATGTGCCATTTTGTATTACAAGGAACTTTTAAGAAGTAAGAGTTTCTACCTTTAAGAAACTTATTGTTAATTTGTATATAAACCTAATGGATCTTAAATTACTCATTAAAAATAAAAAATACTTTATAAAAGTGAGAAATCATATTTGTTGTTACAGCAGTTATTTAATTTAAAAATATTTCATTATAATTAGCAATAATTAGAGTTAATTTTTAAGTGAATTAACTATAATAGAGAGTTTATTTAACTGGGGTGAAAGTGCCTTTATAAAGAAAACTTAATTCAAAAATAAATATGAATTGCTAGCTTAAAATCACTTTGTTTCTTAGCATAGAGTAAAATTATTATTTTAGCCATTTGGACTTCTTTAGTGTACGATTAATTAGCATGCAATGGTTTAATTTGGCTGTATATAGTAAATGAGGAAAGTATATTTTCTGGTAGATTATACTTTTTGTCAACTTGATAAATGGCTCAGGTATTGTCACAGGCAGAATTAGGTTGTATCATTGGGACTGGCCACATTACTGTCAGCATTTCATTATAATCCTCATGTCTGATGCCCACTATAGTCCAATATGTAAAATTAGGAGTAAAATATTTCCATTATAGCTACTCTCCTGGAGCTAGCAATTGAAAGTCAGATTAGGTAAAGTTAATTTGCCTATTCAGCTTAAAACCATATATAATTTCTAAGAGTACAATACTAAGAAGACTGATAGATTTCAGAGTTTGGCCTTTGGTCTTCTCAAGTACCTAAAATTTTTTAAGTCCTCAGCAATCAGAAAGTTTCAAAATTGCACTCCAAAATTTTTCTGAAAAACAGAGCGCTTTTGTTAAATATATCCTATTGTAGATGGTCCAGCATTCTGGAACAAGATAATGACCCTAGTTTTACCAAAAGGCATGAGGAAGAGAGGTGCTTACTGAGACAAATTATAACTTAATGGAGCATATTTTTTATAATGCATTTTTGAGAGTCTAGAATATGCTCTCATTTATTGGGAGGAGTAAAATATAGCTTTACACAAGGAGAGAAAAAAAAAAACAACCTTAACTGCTTTTTAGGGAAACTATAAGATATGCTGTGCATTTATCCAGAATCAAGTATGATTTTTCTTTTTTGCCTACAACATTGGTCATTTATCTTTGCAAGCAGTCAAGTGGAAATCTAAGGTGTCATACATGCATAGCATCATATTCATAGACTACTAGAAGCACATTTTAAAGTCCAGCTTACTGAATCATTGAGCAACTTACTTTCTCTAAAAGAAGTTCACTCTGATCCATATCTGCCAAACTGGCAATGATCAGAGATCTTTACTAAATTACTCATAACAGTATCATCACTTTCCAAAGCAAGAAAACACACATGCATATTTTGATAGCAGTTGAAAATACTATGAGAACATCAAATGTGCACAAAAATGGCATTCTAAGTGTGATCAGAGTTTTAGTAAACCAGGATTCAACTTCTTTTGGGGAGATAAATCCCACTTATTGATTAG
>NW_007790662.1:0-1969 GCF_000696425.1 Galeopterus variegatus
TAATTGATACTTTTATTCCTAATAGATACAGTTCAGTTATCTGTAGTATGATAGATGCATTACCAGAGATCATAGACATGTTTGTTTTTGAAGGTTATAGTTTGCTCGTAATTACCCACTAGGGCAAGGATAAATCTCTCTTGTCCTTGGGTCTCCAGACCACAAATGAACTCAAAACAACATGGCATTCAGGATTACAAAAGAAAATTTTTTTCTGATGGTTTTACAGAAAAAAAGCAGCAGAAGATCGTATTTTGAAACTTGGGGCAAGATATTGAATTAATTCTAATGAGATCATCAGACCTAATTATAAATAGGGCAGTGATACTGTGAAGAAATATATTTGTATTAAAGAAAACATGAGCAAAGGTACAAGAAATTGTAGTTAAAGGCAAGCTACTCAATCAGATATTCTGAAGTGCAAGAAACTGTAAGGCAGTGAAAGCTCACCTTGCATTTTGATGAGATCCATATTACATGGGCTCATGTATGGAATTACAACTCATGGGGTAAACAGCTGGTCCCAGCTTGCCTGGGACCTTCTTGGTTTTAGCACCAAAGGCCCCATATTTTGGGAAACCCTCATGGTTAACCCTAAGTCTTAATATGCTTTCTTAAATGACACATGCATGGGCCTGTTTCCTCTGTCAGTTCACCTTCCATTTTCTTACCCTCATGAAATTCACCGGCACGTAATGATAATCATTGATACTACTTACATAAAATGGCTATTGATAGTTCAAAGTCCTCCAAGTAATAGACACAAAAGGCAATTTTTTCATGTAGACTTTCACATACATAGCATCTCCCAAGTTTTGTGGTCCTCAGGTTCATATAAAAATTCCTTCACACTATTCTAAACTTTTGAACTAAAATTTGCATCTCCTGTCATTTAATCTGATGTTTAACATCAGATTGTATTTGTAGATTTGAGAGTTAGGGGGCTGGGGAGTTTATTTGCGTAAAATTTATTTTTTTTTAATTACAGCAATGTTGTTATAAAATTTCATGCTTTAAAATCTATATTGTTGGAAACATCTTCAGATGTGTTAGAAGTACTGAAATAGATACAATCTGCTTGCCTGTCAGGAAAGCCAACAAAAAACCACTGGGTCAGGAGCACAGCTGTTTACAGAGGGCATTAGATTTTTTTAGTCTTCCTCATAGTCTTCACAGTCTTTACAGTCTTTTATAATTGATTTATATTTTCATAATAACAGACTCCACTGGCATGAACATTTCCATTTCTAAGAAATTAGATAAAATCATAATTTAGATATGAGGTAAAAGGTGGAGGGAATTAGCATTTTGCTGCATTAATTAGCTTACTTGCCCTCGCTCATTTCTGATCAAATGGAGGATGCTTAATGAAGTAGCAAACAGAGCTGAGTATCCTTCAATTGTATGATGTGACATTGATGTTTCTAATGCATGTAGATTCAACAGATTTGCCTTGATTTCGAAAGTATGGTTTTAAAAGTACTGGTTTGTTTTAGATCACTATGGTAAGCAATGAACAAAGGAGGCAATAGAATGTAAATATAACATTGAAAGGTCTCCTGTTGAAAGAAATGCCCAAGAATACTCCTAGAGAATGTATGATTACATTCCTAGTATTTCACTATTTCACTTCTTCAGTATGATTCAAGATTACCAGAAGAAACTGAGAACCTTAGCCGGCAGGCATTTCACTTTTAGATAATTGAATGTGTTGTTATACAAAGCATACAACTTTGGTCCTGCTCACAAGCTCCTACCCATGTAGCCACTGCTTTATTCAGCTCAACCTGTGCACTGGATCCGCTCTGTCTCCCTGCACTACACTTCTTACATTCCCTTTCCACGTGGCTGCTTGGTTTGCAGAAGATGCCTTCTTACAGATGTGTTCCTTCCCCGACAAACAATTACTCCTGTCCCCCGGTGGGAGGCCATTAGGACATCATCATGGGCTCTGCTAAGTCATCTCACA
>NW_007790663.1:0-1969 GCF_000696425.1 Galeopterus variegatus
AATATATTATAAAATTTTACCCATGTAAATGAATAGTCTTCTATGACATCGTTTAAAATCATGACTTAACTAATCTCCTTTTGTTGGACATTCGATTTGTTTCTAATTTTATTCTAATAACAAATAGTCCCACAATAAACACCCTTGAATACAAATCTTTTTGTGCATTTTGGTTTTTCCATAGCAAAATTACTTTTTTAAGATAGAAAATTATGTGTTTTTCCTTCCTTGTGAGTCAGGTTGTCCTGTGACTCCCCATCCATTAAATCCGTGACCTTGATTTCTCCAGGGAGAGGCATAGGTACTACCTAGAGCCTAGATCAACCTTGAATCAACTAGCATTTTGAAGCAATAGCAAGATAATAGCCTTGAAAGATAGGCTTTCTTGAGAAATATTAAAGTTCTTCAAATTCTACACACTTCTTTACTATCAAGAACAGAGGCCGGTGGTCTCAGATTATGGAATTTTTCCAGAAAGTCAAATTATAGAGAAGATGACGCTTATCAGTAAGGCCTAAAGTCAAATTATAGAGAAGATGGCGCTTATCAGTAAGGCCAATTCCCATCAGAGAGAAAGGGGAAGGAGATAAAAGAAGACCAGAGAGGAGAAAACATACCAAGGAGAAACTCAAGGGTCCTGGCTTCTCCTTTAGAGTGGAAGTCTCGGGAGGGGGGCTGGGAAGGAATAGGTGGTGGTAGAAAGGTCTCGTATATGGTATCGGTTGAGGGTAAAGCAAAGTGCACTTATGCTCTGCCTTACCTTCTTGTACTCCAGGAGACAACACCTTTATAGGGCATGCCTGAACCAATGTGGGTGGCTGCAAGGAGTTGTAGGATGGTATAATTAGGGGGAGAGAGAGAGACAGAGAGAGAAAGAGAGAGAGCGACAGTGAAAACACAGTTCCTTCCATGTACCACACAGAGGAGCCAGAAGTTCCCATATGCCCTAGCGAGACACACAGCTGAGGGTGCTGGGGTGTAAGCTCACCACAGGTGCTCACGGTGAGGGGCAAAGGGACCCTATGGCAGAGGGGCTACAGGATGAACCACTGTATCTCGAGACTAAATGGTATTGGAGCCACAATGCAGGAGATGTAGTACCACCAGCAAGAGCTGTGGAAGTAGGCACCTGGGTATCAGAGAAAATGGCAGAACTTCCTGGGAGCAACCATGAAACATTTCCAGGGCACTGTCCACTGCACTGAAGTGCCTTGTTCCTCTTGTTCTTGAGCAACAGTCACTGTCCTTAGCTGTTAAGGTGCCCTGTCGTATAAAACTATGGGCCTGAATTCTTGACACTGGTAATGCATCCACCACATACCAGCGAGGACTCAGATGCTTTCCTTGCCAGTGGGCACCACCATGGGAAGGAAGAGAGAGAAGCAGCCTCTTCTTGAGCAGTGATAAGAAACTCGCTGCCCTCCCATGAAAACTTACTCCATTTTTGCTTCTAACAAAATTTTTTTTCTTAACGTTAATGGCTTTCAATCACTGATCTAGCCCTGTGTTCTAGACACAGTAGCACAATTTTGTTTTATCTTATATGTTAGCTCCATTCAACTGGGGAGGAACGTTTAGGGCACTGTGCTGAGAAGGATTCTGAGGCTTGGTCTGGCTCTATAGAAATGTATCCACGATCAATTAGAGATGTTTGCCTTTGGGTTGGAAGTCTGTGCGACGGCACTTGGGTCAGTTACCTGCAATCCCTGCTCTAAAGCCACATAAGATAAAAGTAATTCAGCTTTAACACGCTGGTCTTGCAGTTTTGAAGACTGGGCTTACTTTTACCCTGCCTTCTGTTATTCAGGTTAAATCTCCCTTTGTTTTTTTCACTGTTCCTTGAGTGATAGGGCTTCCAGACTCCCTGTGAGTGCTGGAAAATTCATAATTGCCCCCTGTAAAATGGGGCATACAGAAACAAACATACACAAGCATTAATTCAGAGCTTAACTCACTGAGCATCTAATGA
>NW_007790664.1:0-1969 GCF_000696425.1 Galeopterus variegatus
AAAAAAAAAAAAGAGTTGACCTTTTAGGTTAATTTACGTGCTTAATAACAGTTTTAGCAAAATATTTGGTGGGCAAGGAGATTCAGCTTTAAATGTTCACTATGTCATTTAGTGTCCAGTTCTGTGAATACATTGACTTTCTAATAGGGATTTTTGGCATCCATTTTTTTAAAAATGATAGTCTAATCATTGGAAGGACCTCTATAACTCCGAATAATTTGTGTGTAAAAAAAATTTGATTATGCACCCAGTAGTAGGCTCCTGCCTATTCATTATATGTTGGCAAATTACACTTTTCTAGGTTGGAGATGAATTATTTTTAAGTTGTGTAGTCTTAGTTGGTTTTGAATCTTGATTTGAATTAATAAAATATTAGTTTTGACTTGTTTGTCCTTTTGAATTGCTGTTTTAATAGTTTTTTTTAAATGAGCACAAAGAACGTTGAAGTTCAGTAATCTCTTTTGAGCAATGAATTTTTTGCGTGTAATGAGTGGTTCCCATCTCTTTCTCCTTTTGTTAATGGTGTTTGCACTGTTGATTGAGACATATAAAATAAAATGTGTGCCTGGTTATTTTTGAAAATGGATTCTGATAATTTTGACTGGGATCACTGCTCCTGTGTACACATTTATGATGGTAACAGAGGTAAGTTAAGCTTGTAGTTATTTTACTTATTTGAAAATGCAGACAGTACAATAAAAAAGTCAAGGTGCCCACATTATTTTAGAACTCGTAACTAACCAGTAAGTATTCTGACGTGGTGTTAGCACTATTATTGCATTAACAACTCATGAACAAACTGGAAATGGTCAGGGATCTTTGGGACCTATTGTGGCCACTATAAAAGGAAGCAAGAGGGCACTAGGGCTCATTAGCACCAATGTCAGAACCCTGGGCTTTTGGAACAAAATGTCTGTCCTATAAACCACGTAACCTCACACTTTCCCTGTCCATAGTTCAATTCCCTCCCGCCAGTAGCATCCCTCTTCCTCTTCAGTGATTCTTGACTAACACACTGCACCCCTGCCTCTCCCTGGCTAAAAACACTACCTGAGAATGGTTATACTAAGGACTCTGCTTTATCATCTGATGTCTTATAGCCACATTTAGAATATATACAGACAAGCTAAATATGTTTTCATTGATCTCTTGTTTTTTATACTCTTAAAAGTTACTGTAAATATGCATGCTCTAACCTTGCTCTCTTACTGACTCTTGCAACCCTATGCAAATCATTTCATATCTCTCTTTAAGTTTCATGAATGTAAAAACAAAGATTGGAAAATCCACAGGAACTGTACATTAGTGATTGCCAGAACTGGGACAGGGAGGAATAGAGAATGATTACTAGTGGAGATGGGGTTTCTTGGGGGCAGTGATGAGAGCATTCTGGAATTAGTGACAGTGGTTGCACAACTTTGGGCAAAACACTGAATTGTATGCTTAAAAAGGGTGAATTTTTTGGTGTGTGAATTATATCCAAATTAAAAAAAAAAAAAAAAAAAAAACCTTAGGAAAAAAAAGCTGGAGAATTTCAGGTGTCCCAGAAAAGATTTCTCTTTTCTGTGTGTCTGTGCATACTAGATTTTAGAACAGGCTGGCAGGATTTATTATCCTTAATACTTGAGTCATTTTGTAATTTGCAGAATTAAGAAAGTTAGATATATATGTGAATCTTCCAGTTTAGTATTAGGTGGCACATGGAAATCAGTTCGTGTTGGAGTTTTTCCTAAAATTTTAGAGAAACTTCAGTCATTCCTTTTGGATAAGAGGTAGAGATTACTGTAAAAGGTAAAATGAGTTCCCGAGTTGTATAGTTGTACACAACAGAACTGAAGACTAGAGAAGTCCTTCTAAGTTACCAACAATTGGTTACTATTTTTCCTTTTGTGCCAGGCTTTTATCACTGTCCTAGGCTGGGCTGGGAGAGATATCTTCTGCAGGCCAGTGGTGTCCTTGGCTGTCTGGT
>NW_007790665.1:0-680 GCF_000696425.1 Galeopterus variegatus
AGAAAATGTATTTCTCATGCATTCCAGAGGAGGTGGAAGAGGGGAACACGTTTTGTCAGACTTTCCTGTGTGCTCCATCCCATTTCTAAGAACTGTCATACAACAAGCAAAATGAAGTAGCTTGAAGTGAGAATGAACAGGTAAAGTTGGTGGAGCACCTGGGCAGGAAGACCATGGCGTTGCATGTCAGCCCGGCCCCTCTGACATGTACACATACGGAGACAGGGATCCTGCTATCCCAGCTCTCCTTGAGCACATGAGGCTGTCTTAGGAAGGGGACCACGGAGTGTAGAGTCACTGCAGCATGACTGGTCTCCCGGGCAAGAGCCTAAAATCTTTATCTAAAAAAAAAAAAAAAAAAAAAATCGTTCTGCTGAATTTTGCAACTTTGCAATCCATTTCCTATCCTTTTCATGACAGTTCAGAAGATTTATATTAGAACTTCTTATTTTACCTCTCCTAATATTTGAATTTCTCTCCCTCTGAATAAGCTGCCTTCATTCCTTTCCAGTTGTGTGACCACTGCCTTTGAGCTTGATGAACAAGCCGTATGTAATCAGAAAGATGCAAATTCAAATAATCAGAAGATGCCATTTCACACTTCTCAGCTGGGCAAAAAGTAATGAATCTGGTAACACCAAGTGTCAGCGAGTAAATGCAGCAGCTGACTCAGGGGTCAC
>NW_007790665.1:1366-1969 GCF_000696425.1 Galeopterus variegatus
TTTTTTATATATATATATATATATATATATATATATATATATATATATATATATATACATACCACCTTTTCTTTATCCATTCATTTGTCAATGGATATTTAGGTTGATCCCATAGCCTGGCTATTGTAAATAGAGCTGCAATAAACAGGGGAAATTGGGTATCCCTTTGACATGATGATTTCCATTCCTTTGGGTGTATACCTAATAGAGGGATTGCTGGATCATATGGTAATTCTATCTGGAGTTGTTTATGGAACCCCCATACTGTTCTCCATAACAGCTCTATTAGTTTTCAGTCCCACCAACAGTGCAGAAGCGTTCCTCTTTCTCTACATCCTTGCCAGCATTTGTTATTCTATGTGTTTTTGATAATAGCCAGTCTAACTGGGGTGAGATGATATCTCAAAGTGGTTTTGATTTGCACTTCCTGATGATTAGTGATATATTGAGCACGTTTTCATATTCCTGTTGGTCATTTGTATGTCTTCCTTTGAGAAATATCTACTCAGCTCCTTTACCCATTTTTTAATTGGATTATATGGTTTTTTTACTGTAAACTTGTTTGAGCTCCTTAAATATTCTGCATATTAATCCCTTGTCAGA
>NW_007790666.1:0-1968 GCF_000696425.1 Galeopterus variegatus
CTCTAGGGTAGCTGTTGTCTTCATAGGAGAGGTTGCCCTTGATCTGGACAATCTTGGATGCCTGCCAGGAGCCAGCATCCATGCTTTTGGAGTTGGGGTGTAGGGTACAGTTTAGAAGACTCCTCTCAGATGACTTACAGCTTGAGTCGTTGGTATCCTAGGTATCTTGCCAGGAGCCAGCATCCATGCTTTTGGAGTTGGGGTGTAGCGTACAGTTTAGAAGACTCCTCTCAGATGACTTACAGCTTGAGTCGTTGGTATCCTAGGTATCCAGCGCCCTGTCCTGTTGAGAGGACATGCTGTGAGAGGAGTATCTGCTTTGCCAGTCCTCCTTACCTGAACCTTAGTGGACTAGAATTTGGTATCCAAACTTGACTCCTCTTTTGGCACTAGCTGAGTGTAGTCAACCTGTATTTCTATTGATGACAGTTTCCTTTGGCAATGGCTTCAGTATGGGACTCAGAGCTGGTTTGTTCTTCAGAGCTCCATGTTTTGGGTGTGGCTTGGGCGCTGGGGCAGATTTACCCCATGTCCTGCTGGGCAGTCAGGTACTGCTATCCAGGCTGACCAATGAGTTGCTCATGTCCAGTTTACTCTTTATCTCGCTTTCACAGTCCTGGCTGTCTGAGTAAGTGTCTTTGGTGGGATCAGTACTGCTGAGATGATCAGCTCTGAGATGGTGCTGGAGGGGCTGGTGGCAGGGTCTTATGGGACCACTAGGTCTGATAAACTCTCCTGCTTCATGTGGCCTGGCTTGAGGCTTCGGTTTTGCACCCTTAATGAGTTTTATATAATAATGATTGTAAGGATAAATCTATAGAATTTTTTTCAACATTTAGAGCTTTATGACCAGAGGAAACAAATGCCTTTCATAACATCAAGTTATGTACTTATTTTTGTTGCAGAGTAGTATGATAGGGTAAGCACTGAAAAATTTAAGCATGAAATATATTTGGATAATGTACTATGGGAAAAGTGAAGTGAGAATATGAGTTCAAAGAAAAAAGGAATAATCTAAAATTACTTTCTGTTACAGAAGAGCTTGTTTATGTATTTTTAAAATTGATGATGCTTATATCAGTTAAGGTACTGTTAGCTACTGAAGCAGATAAACCACCAAATCTTAATGGCTTAAATAGAAATTTCTTACTCATGTAAAAATCTAATAGTTGTCAGGGAGATAAATAGTAATGGGAGATCAGAGGGCAGTTGTTGGAGGAAAGGGGTCTTTGCTCAATGTAGTCAGTCAACCTCCAGCTGATAGAAGTGGGAAGAGAAAGAGCAAGCAGCATACAGATCATGCATTGGTGGTTTTTATGGGCCAGACCAAGAAGTAGCATAAATCATTTCTATTCATATCCTGTTGTCCAGAATTCATTCTACGTGGCCATGAAGAAGAGGATTTTAATTTTAAGGGATGCTTTGTGCCCATGAAGAAGAGGAAATAGATTTGGTAAATAGCTAGTCGGTCTGTGATGCAATGGTGGATACAAAATTGCTAAGACATTTAGATTCATTTTTTTTGTACAACTAAAAGAGCAAAGTCACAGGCCTATTTTTAAATGTCAGTACAATCATGGGTCACTTACCAACAAGCACCAGTTCTGAGAAGTGCATCATTAGGTGATTTCGTCTTTTTGCAAATATCATAAGAATGTACTTACACAAACCTAGATTGTAGAGACTACTACACACCTAGGCCATTCGGAATAGCCTTATGCTCCTACGCTATAAACCTATACAGCAGGTTGCTGTACTGATTTCTGCAGGCAATCATAACACAATTTTAAGTATTTATATATTTAATCATATATAAACATAGAAAAAGTATGGTAAAAATATGATACAAAGATAAAAATGATACACCTGTATAGGGCACTTAGCATGAATGGAGCTTGTAGGACTAGAAGTTACTCTGGGTGAGTCAGTGAGTGAGTGCATTGTGGGTGAATGTGAAGGCCTGGGACA
>NW_007790667.1:0-1968 GCF_000696425.1 Galeopterus variegatus
CTCCTCCAAACACAAGGAATTAGGAAGAGAGGAAAATATCCTTATTATTATTATTATTATTATTTTTTGCCACTTGTGCATTATGCAGTAACAAGGGCTATTTTTCTGAAACTTATTCCTTGTTTGCTTAACAAGCTGATACCTGCTGATAAGTGATAAGGTGGCTTTGCTTTTAGGTGATAAATTATCTTAATTAATTTTAATTGCTTACAGACAATTTTATGGAAATAAAGGGATGGAGGAAATAGAAGCATAAAGATTTAATAGAGGGATATGAGAGCCTGAGTGTGGAGAAATAAAGTTTTTCATTCTTTTTGAAATTTAAAATTGCTCATATGTTGAATGTAACAAAGATGGAGCAAGAAAAATACAATTTGCATGACTAGAGATCAGAGCTTTGGGTATTGAAGGAAATCAACAAAAAAATATGTAGTTTGCTGATTTTTTATGTGTCTGTAGTTCTGGAAAAGTTTTCACTCATATTAATCAATATTTCTCTTTAAATTTGGTTTTTGAATATTTCCTAGAATTGTGAATAAACCTAGTTTACATGACATGAAAGCCCGTTTGAAGAGATTTCACAACACTGTGCTGCCAGGTTATGTTCTTTAATTGGTCAGGAAATAATAATTGCTATGAGGAAATCTCAGTGTCAGGGAAGGAAAAGTGGCAGGGGTGGGTCTGCTTCAGTCTGGTTGAGAATGGACTTTCTGAGGCAGTGACATCTGTGCAGTCACATGGATGAAGCAAAGTCAATGTGAAGATGTAGGGAACGTAGAAGGACCAGCATGTGGAAAGACCTTGAGGTGAAAATCCATCTGGCATGTTAAAGAAGTATCCTGAAGACTAGAAAAGAATGAAGGCAAAAAAGTGTCAGAGAGATAGCCCGTGTCAGACTGTGGTCAGTCATCCTGAGCCATGTGTATAGGAGGCTTTGGAGAGCTCTGAGAGAGAGGTGACATGATCTAAATTTTGTATTTTAAAGGTAACCAAGGATGCTCCATGGAGAAATGTCAGTAGTCAGACAATTTCCCCCTGCCCAGGCTACCCAGCTTTAAGGACTGGTCCACATGGGACAGACCATAAAAGCCCACCTCTCTCCCCTCAACTTGGTCATCTTATCTCAGAACTCCTTGCAGTGTCAGCTAAGCCTTCACTTGTGACAGCATCACACCTGCAGCAACCTCTCCCTCTGCCCAGTTCTTTTTTCTTCTCTTTTCTTACACAGGTTTTTATCCTAGGAGTACTTCCTAAAACACTTCCTGAGGGTAAGCAGGGATGCCTTTACTTAATTGCCATCCTCTTCCATCCTCAGTCACCATTTGATACTGGTAACACCAGCCTTCTTAAAATTGTACCCATTCTGGCTATTGTGACACACCACTCTTGATGTTCCATGTCCCCTATGTCTCCAGTCTACAATCAATGCAAGTGTTTTCCCTCAAGCCCCTAAATATAGGAAATCCCTGATGTCTGTCCACTGTCATCTTATTGCTCAATTTTTCACTCTTCTCAATGGTGTGAATTCTCATTATCCTGGTAGGGGATTAATGATAACTCTCATTAGTTCTTAGTTGGAATGGACCCCAGTTACAAAAGAAGGATTAACAAAAGAAAAACAAATATGAGTTTATTTACATGTGAATTTCACATATACATGGAAATGCCAGAGAATGAGTAGTCAAAGATGTGGCTTTGAATTCCAGCTTATATAGCATTTTCAACAAAGGACAGTAAATTATTAGAGTGACACACTGAGGAAAAGGACTTGAGTCTCTTTGGGCAGAAACTTGGGGGGAAGGCAAATAACCGCAGTTAAAGGTTAGTTAGTAAAGCTTGTAAGTGTAAATTCTTCTGGTACCTTTGCCAGGCTGATAAGGGTCTAAAGCTATCTTCAGTGGTTAACCTTTGTGCTTGGTGGTAGGGAGGGGGGCAGGATCCCATCTGTCTTTGTACATGTGGATTCTG
>NW_007790668.1:0-1968 GCF_000696425.1 Galeopterus variegatus
TCACTTATTCATCAGTGGTGCCTTTCAAATCTATGTTGCTCTGGCTCAGACCTCATTCTGGAACTCCAGGCTCATTTTTCCAACTGCCCCCTTGACATCTCTCTTTATGTTTCTTATGGGTACTTCACAACCTCTTCTAGTTGCTTGTCATTCTCCTATTGTCCCCACCCCAATGAGCACTAACCTGCTTGTTCTTCCTACTTTCTTATCTCAGTTAACGCCATCACCATCCAACCAGTTTCTCAAATCAGAAATCTGGAGAGTCATCCTGGATTCCTTACCTTCCGTTATGTGCCACATCAAATGACTCATCAGAGCCCATATAGTTAATCCCTAAGTATCTTTTGAATCTGGTCCTACCTTAGCATCTCTATTTAATTCAACCCTTGTAAGAACAATTGCAATTTCTGAGTTATGCTGTTCATCTTCAGTCTTGTCCTCCCCACCCTTCCACCAGCCCCATTACATTTTCTATCCATGTCACTTCCCTGATAATAGAATTCGCATCCTCTTCTAGAGCATGACACACAAGGCCCTTCATATTGGGCTCTTAACTACATTGTAGTCTCAACTCTGCCATTTCCTTTGTCACACTCCTTTGTGCTTTTGTCACACTTCACATATCCTATGCAGCATAGATTTGGAAGTCATGCTGATAAATAAATGAAGCCATGGGAGGGATGACATCACTCAGGCAAACCATTCAGAGTGGGAGGAAAAGATTGAGAACAAAACCCTGGGGAATCCTACATCCATAGGAAACAACTAGTGGTTTCTTAAACTTGAATGCTCTTCCATCCCTTTGTACCTTTGCATATACAAGTCCCTTGGGTCTTTTCTTTTTCTTCCTCTGTCTTACAAACCTTGTGCTTCAGGAATCAGCTCCACCACCACCTCTGTGGGGTTCCCTCCACAGGCAGTTAACTAATCCCTCCTTAGTACAGTCCTATTGCATTGTACCTGAGTATATTTTAACACTTATCACTTATGTGATGTAAATGTAATGTGTTACATTACATGTAAATACTTGATTATGCATTTACAGGTTTGTCCCTGGAGACTGTCAGCTCTCTGATGACATGCAAGCGTGTTTTCTAAAAAGTCTTTATATCCCCTTATCTCTAGTGCAAAGTAGGTGTTAACCAAAGGCTGAATGAATGAACAACCATAAAGTAAGATATTTCAATTGTGAAGATTATAGGACACTGAAACAGACACTGATAGAAGTTGTGGCACCCACTAGTCAAAAATTAATGACTCACACTCATGAGGTTGGCTACTACCAGAAAAACAGAAAATAACAAGTGTTGGCAAGGATATGGAGAAATTGGAATGCTTGTGCACTATTGGTGGGATTGTAAAATGGTTCAATTGCTATAGAAAACAGTATAGTGGTTCCTCAAAAAATTAAAAATATAATATCATATGACTCAGTTGTTTAGAGTGTGGTGTTATAACACGATGATCAAGGGTTTGGATCCCCATACTGGCCAGCTGCCAAAAAAAAAAAAAAAAAAGAGAATATCATATGATTCGGTAATCTCACTTCTGAGTATATATTTAAAAGAATTGAAAGCAGGGTCTCAAAGAGATCTACATACCCATGTTCATAGCAGCATTATTCACACTAGCTAAAATGTGGAAGCAACCCAAATGTCAATTGATGAATGAATGGATAAACAAAATCTGGTCTGTATAGACCGTGGAATATTATTAAGCCTTGAAAAGGAAAGAAATCCTGACACATTGCTATAACATGGGTGAACCTTGAGAACATTATACTAAATGAGTAAGCCAGTCACAAAAAGACAAATATTGTATGATTCTGCTCATATGAGGTATCTGAAATAGTCAAATTAATAGAAACAGAAAGTAGAATGATGATTGCCAGTGTCTGGGGGATAGAGGGAGATGGGGAGTTGTTATTTCATGGGTTTCAGTTTGCAAGATGAAAAAATTCTGGAGATT
>NW_007790669.1:0-1968 GCF_000696425.1 Galeopterus variegatus
GCCTGACCAGCTGGGACAGTTTGTTCCTGTTCTTTCTCCATGGACCGGGTGGAGTAGGACCAGCCATCTGGATGCAGGATGGAAGGAAATGTCCCCCGTGAGGACTGGTCAGCTTCCTGCTGAAGGTGCAGCTTCAACACACATATTCTGCCCTGTGAGAACCTTTGTGAGCTCCAGGTTCTTGCTTTCATTTGTTTCTGTTCTCTAGAGGACAAGCAAAGAACTGCTCTCTAGAGACACACTAGCCACACACAGCTATTTAAATTTAAATGATTTAAATTAAAGTAAATTTAATTTGCAGGGGCTGCTGGTCACTCAGTTAGCTCAGTTAGAGCTCAGTGTTATCATATTAAGGTCAGGGGTTCAGATCTCCATACTGAGCAGCTGCCAAAAAAATAGTTACACTAACCACATTTCACATGCTCAATAGCCACATATGGACAGCACAGATGCAAAACATTTCTGTCATTACAGAAAGGTCTATGACATAGGGCTGCTCTACAGAGAACTCTGGGATCAGAAAGCCTGAGCTCCAGTGCAGCCTTGGGGCTGGAGGTGGGGAGAGTTGAAGTTAAGGCCCTCCCCCAACCATCATGCCCAGTGTGGTCTCCTTTACCTCCGAGTGGCCTCCTCTCCTTCGCCTGCTATGGGAAGCTCCCTAGCTTCTGTCCCCCATGGAGTCCCCACCCCTCCCCCACCCCCAGGGCAAGAGCATTTGGTTACTCCAGGGCTATACACCAGTGTGGGTAACATCCACGTTCTGTGGGCATCCCTCTTGTAAAATGGGAGCTCCTTCACCATGGCCACCAAGATGCTGGGGTTATGGATAGATTTATTTGAGATATACATATTTGCACACATAAGAGCACTGGTCCAAATACATATACACATGCACGAGCATGCAAACATTTACACCAAAAGCCTAGTTCCAAAAATTGCTGTAATTAAGACACGAAGTAAAACTCCATGCGGCTGCTCCCTTCAGCTTGGACAGTCACTGTGCAGTGCTCAGCAAGGAGAATGTCAGACAGAAATTCGTTAGCCAACCCAAGCAGAAGCCAGACGTCCTTCCTGTCAGCCCACAGCTCTGCCCAGTCCATTTGTTTGGTGTTGTGTTCATTCGCTCAACAAATAAACATGAGCATCTACTGTGTGCCTGCTCTGTGCGAGGTAGGCCCTATGGAGGTTACACAGTTAATGAGACGTGAATCCAACCTCTACAATCTAGGAGCAAGGACATGTCGGTAGGTGACCACTGAAGCAGGGAGATCACAGCTGGGGTGCCAGGAACACCCAGGCCCAGAGAGGTCCTGGAGAGGCTGCTTCGATCTGAGCCTTACGCCAAGCACTGGGTCACTCTGTACTTCACCCCAGCCCTGTCGTCTGACCCCTCATTCCTCTTCTGTCTTTAACCTGGCAAAGAATAAACTACATTCTTTGTTTACACGCCAAGCACTGGGTCACTCTGTACTTCACCCCAGCCCTGTCATCTGACCCCTCATTCCTCTTCTGTCTTTAACCTGGCAAAGAATAAACTACATTCTTTGTTTACCAAAATCTCAGCAGCCAGTTAACACCAGAGTTAATAGACCTCTTCCTCCCACGCCCCATCCTCTCTGCTCCTCCACCTAAAATTGCCATGAAGTAGGTTCTTAATGTCCTTTTTGTCATACCCAGGTCCCAGTGCTGCTGAGTTTCACTGAGCAGGAACAAACCACTAGAGTTGGTCATATTCACAGTTGGAGTCGTAGCTGCCTGCAGTGAGAGGTTAAGCGTGTTGAGACAGCTCCTAAAGTAGATCCTGGGGCCTTTGCATTTGTGCACCCAGGATGCTCTCCCGTCTCCTCCTTCTGGGAACACTATTGCTGTCCTTTTGGAAAACTCCATCCATCTCTGTATGGTCTAGTGGACCTGTCAATCACAGGTCCCTCCTGTATTAGTTAGGAAAGCACTCGCATTCAATTGCAA
>NW_007790670.1:0-812 GCF_000696425.1 Galeopterus variegatus
AGAGAAATACCACATGTTCTCACTTATCTGTGGGAGCTAAAAATAAATAAATAAATAAATAAACAGAAATAAACTGGGTGGGGGAGGGAAAAAGATACAACTACAATTCCTTGAATTTGTTATGACAGCCTAACAGATATGAGGTTGTTGATAGGTAGGGGTAAGAGGGATGATGGAGGGAGGTTTCAGTAATGGGCCACAATAATCGATCACAGAGCATACTGACAAAATAAAATAAAATTTTTTTAAAAGACAGAGATTGACAGAGTGGATCTAAAACCAACACTCAACTATATGTTGTCTACAAGAAACCCACTTGCAATATAAAGGGACATGTAAATTAAAAGTAAACTGCTAGAGAATGATATACTGTGGTAATAGTAATCAAAAGGAAGTGAGAGTAGGTATAATAATAAGTATGTTCATGCCAAATCTTCCTCCAATGCCAAGATAATTGTTTTTGATACTTAAAAAGAACACTCAAACTCTGCTTTCCAACTTGATGAAGTGACAGGAACTAGATTTACCCTGCCTCCTCACACAATTTAAAAAGTAAATAAAAATATGTCGAACAATGATTTTCAAACACTGGAGAGTAGAAAGAGTAGCCAGAAAGCAGTGAGAAAATGAAGAGAGTGAAGTGAAGGTTCATTAGAGCTGAGGAAAAGCTGTTTGAAAACGGAGGACATAGTTAACACTTTCAAAATTCAAAATCAAGCAAATTAAGGACTAAGATACGTTCACTGATTTTAATTTTAAAAAAGGGGGTGAGGAAAGGATGCATTCTTGAAATATCAGGGATGATTTAGGCA
>NW_007790671.1:0-830 GCF_000696425.1 Galeopterus variegatus
GTATATATATATATATATATACACCATGGAATACTACTCTGCCATAAAAAAAAAATGAAATACTTCCATTTGCAACAACATGGATGAGCCTGGAGAAACTTATGTTGAGTGAAATGAGCAAAGCACAGAGGGATAAATACTGTGTGTACTCACTTGTATGTGGCAGCTAAGAGAGAAAGAAGGAAGGAAAGAAAGATCACAGTAGTGCATTGGTCTTGCAGAGGAAGAGAGCATTCCTTGGGCTACAAATTGGAGTGGAGGGAGGGAGAGGGAGGGAGGTTGGGGATAATTGGGTGGGGGGCACGGGGCACAAATGCAATTTGTGGTAAAGGGTATGCTGCCAGTATGAATCTGGCCCTCACGTCATGGGCATGAGGGGTGACAATCAGCTTTGTATCTCATGAATATTCATAAAAAAGATTTTTAAAAGATATTGAGTTAATTGATTATTGTAGGTTAGTCATTTGGCGCAATAAATAACACTGACAAATGTTTGTTAACCTACAGGTGGCCAGACATAAGAGAGGAAAGGAGGAGGAACGGGGAAGAAGAGAGAAAAAATAAAGAAGTCTTGTAAAATTGGTGAGCTGAAGTGTGAAGTTCAAGGTCAAGCTTGGGGATGATGAGGATGGAAAATTAAATTGGAAAATAATTTCAAACCCAAGGGCAAAATATTACACCCTACAAATGCACACCTAATAAAAACATGTTGTTTATGTTATTGCTATTAAAGTCTGTTTATGGCTGTTGTGTTTCTAATATTTGTTTTTAAAATAAATATTCCAATTATAAAATAAGCTAGGCCTCTGTTTACAGGTTAATCCCATAGG
>NW_007790672.1:0-588 GCF_000696425.1 Galeopterus variegatus
GTGTGTGTGTCTGTCAGTCTCTGTGTCTTTCAGTCAGTGTTTCTTTCTGTCTGTCAGTCTGACTCTGTCTCTATCTGTCTGTGTGTCTGTCTGTTTCTCTGTGTCTGTCTGTTTCTGTATGCCTGTCTGTCTGCCTGTCTGTCTGTCTGTCTCTGTGTCTGTCTGTGTGTCTTACTGGCTTTTTATCTTTCTGTCTTTGTGTCTGTCTGTGTGTCTTTCTGTCCGTGCCTCTGTCTGTGCGTCTGTCTGCGTGTCTCCTGACGGTGTGTTTATGACAATGTGTTTCCTGTCTGGGTGTCTCTCTGTCTTTGTGTCTTTCTGTCTGTGTGTCCGTGTGTCTGTGTGTGTGAGTCTGTCAGTCTCTGTGTCTTTCTCTCAGTGTGTCTTTCTGTCTGTCTATCTGTGTCTCTATCTCTCTGTCTCTTTCTGTATGCCTCTTTGTCTGCCTGTGTGTCTGACTGTCACTGTGTCTGTCTGTGTGTCTTACTGTCTTTTAATTTTTCTGTCTGTGCGTCTGTCTGTTTGTGTGTCTGTCTGTGTGTCTGTGTGACGGTGTGTATATGACAATGTTTTTACTGTCTGGGTGTC
>NW_007790672.1:1184-1968 GCF_000696425.1 Galeopterus variegatus
TGTGTCTGTCTGTGTGTCTTACTGTCTTTTAATCTTTCTGTCTGTGCGTCTGTCTGTGTGTCTGTCTGACGTTGTTTATATGACAATGTTTTTTCTGTCTGGGTGTCTTTCTGTCTTTGTGTCTTTCTGTCTGTGTGTCCGTGTGTCTGTGTGTGTGAGTCTGTCAGTCTCTATGTCTTTCTCTCAGTGTGTCTTTCTGTCTGTCTGTCTGTGTCTCTATCTCTCTGTTTCTGTGTGCCTGTTTGTCTGCCTGTGTGTCTGACTGTCACTGTGTCTGTCTGTGTGTCTTACTGTCTTTTAATTTTTCTGTCTGTGTGTCTGTCTGTGGCTGTGTCTGTCTGTGGGTCTGTGTGTCGGTTAGTCTTTCTGACCGTCAGTCTCTCTGTGTGTCTCTGTGTTTGTGTGTCTGTTTGTGTGTCTTACTGACCATGTGTCTATATGAAAATGTGGTTTCTGTCTGGGTGTCTTTCTGTCTTTGTGTCTTTGTGTTTTTGTCTTTCTGTGTGTGTGTCTGTGTGTCTCTGTGTGTGTCTTTCTGTCGGTGAGTCTGTCTGCCTGTTTGTCTTTTTGTCTGGGTTTCTGTGTATGTGTGTCTTCCTGTGTGTCTCTCGGTGTGTGTGTCTGTCAGTCTCTGTGTCTTTCAGTCAGTGTGTCTTTCTGTCTGTCTGTCTGTCTGTATCTATCTGTCTGTGCATCTTTCCGTCTGTGTGTCTGTCTATGTGACTTTCTATCTGTGTATGTCTCTTTGTGTGTCTGTCTGTCTGTTTGTATTTTTGTCTGTGTG
>NW_007790673.1:0-1967 GCF_000696425.1 Galeopterus variegatus
TCTGTGCCTGACTCGTTTCACTTAATATAATTCTCTCAAGGTCCATCCACGTTGTTGCAAAAGGCAGTATACAAATGGCCAACAGACATATGAAAAAATGCTCAACATCACTCAGCATCCGGGAAATGCAAATCAAAACTACGTCTTCATTTTAACATGGAAATATTGCCTTGTCCTGAAGCTCCCGGCCCAGTCGGGGGCGGGGAAGGGGTAATTTCGAGACAGACAGCCCTATCACTCCCTCTCAAGAGGCTCAGCCCTGTTCTAGCACAAGCAGGGCTCCCAGCTTCCCCAGCAGCTCTGTCAGCCTCCCACAGAGCAGCTTCTGTGGGTGCAAAGAGATGGAGAAAGTTTTAGGTTTGCTTGTTTTGCACAGAATCCCTCTTAGAAGAGTGTAGTTTGTCTATAAAAAGACCTTAGTGAATCTACAGGGGATAGGCTAGGTGCCTCAGAGAACACACACGAGCAGGTACCAGGACATCAGAGGGGGGCAGAAGCCACTGTGCACGTGGAGCGGGGAGACTGGGGAGCTCTTGAGGCCAAGTTGGAGCCCAGAGACCGAGATGGTGGTGTAAGGCTGGATCGGATGTGGGGGGTGTTGTGGGGGACAATTTAAGAATTGTTACTAGGGCCGACCCCATGGCTCACTCGGGAGAGTGCGGCGCTGGGAGTGCAGCGGCACTGGGAGCACCGAGGCTGCGGGTTCGGATCCTATATAGGGATGGCCGGTGCGCTCACTGGCTGAGCCCAGTGCGGGCGACACCAAGCCGAGGGTTGCAATCCCCTTACTGGTCACAAAAATAAAATAAAATAAAAAATAAAATAAAATAAAAAGAATTGTTACTACATGTAGGAATTTTAAATGCATATTCCTAAGAGAAAGAAGGCAATCTGAAAACTCTGATATGCTGGAAAAAGCAAACTATGAAGACAGTAAAAAGATAAATGGTCGCCAATGGAGAGGGAGGGATGAACGGGGGGAGCACAAAGGATTATTAGGGCAGAGAAAATGCTCTGAGTGATGCTGGAAGGGTGAATACATGCCATTATACATTTGTCCAAACCCATAGAATTTACAACACCAAAAGTGAACTCGAATGTAAGATGTGGACTCGAGGTGCAACACCTGTGCTGCTCTGGTGCAGGTGTAGGGTGGCGGAGGCTGTTAGGGGTGGCGATCTATGAGAACTCTGTACTTTCTGCTCAATTTTGCAGCGAACCTAAAAGTGCTCTAGAAAACAAAGTCTATTTAAAGGGGGGGGAAAGCATTGATACTGGTATTTCTTCCTTTAAATGCTTGTTTCCATGCTGCTCTGTTAACCTCTCTTCTTTCTTCCCTATCCCCCAGTCCTCTCCCACTAAGACCTTATCAACATGTACTGAAGTCAAAACATCCTTGCCACGCATGGAGGGGATCAGGAGAGTCTGAGCCTCAGAGAAGCTACAGAAACTGTGGGGAAGCTTTGGAATTCCCCAGGCTGGCATCAGAGTTGGGAGGTGCCCTGTCCAGACCTCAGGGCTCAGGGCAGCCTCTCGGACAGCCCAGTGATGTCAGAAGCTCCAGGCTGGCTTAGTCGATCACAGCTGTGCTTTGCAGTCACAGTCGTGCAGGGGGTCAAGTTGGGATAGAGGAACAGACATGGTCTCTGGTCTGAGCTCCGCTGTGAACACTGGCTTTGAGCTTGACCAAGTGCTTGGATTTATGTTCCACGTGGCCCCTTCTGCTAAAAATTCTTTGCTTCTAAATCAGGATTTACACCTTTCTTTTGACACTTGCAAAAGAACATTTCTTATAAGCAAGTGGAATGGAATGTGGTCATTGGGCTTCCCAACCCTTTGTATTATCACGTGGCAGATCCTGCCAGAAACATACGACTTCCTTTACTTCAGGGATCACCAAGTAGCAAATGCCAGTCCCACCTGTTCTGGAGGGCTGACGGAGCGCCATGTTTCACACTGGGCTGGTC
>NW_007790674.1:0-1967 GCF_000696425.1 Galeopterus variegatus
AAATAAAAAAATAGAGGTTTTGAATGACACTGTAACTATGTTTAACAGATATCTATAGAACACTCCACCCAATGATAGCAGAATACATTCTTCTCAAGTGCATATGGAGCATTCTCCAGGATAAGCCATATGTTGGGCCACAATATGTCTCAATCATTATTAAAAGATGGAAATTATATTATAATACGTTATCTCTGATCATAACAGAAAAAAACTAGAAATCAAAAAAAGAAGAATAGGAAAAATCCACAAATTTGTAGAAATTAATCAACACACTTTTAACCAATGGTTCAAAGAAGAAATCATAAGGGAAATTAGAAAATACTTGTGAAAATGAAATGTTGAAAATACTCGTGAAAATGAAAACTCAATATACCAAAACTTATGGGACCCAGTGAAAGCAGTGCTCAGGAAAAATCTTTAGCAGTAAACACTCACGTTAAAGGAAAAAATATGTCAAATTGATAACTTAATAGTACACCTTAAGGAAGCAGAAGAAGAAATAAGTGAAACAAAAGATGGCAGAAAGAAGGAAATATTAAAAATTAGAGTGGAAATAAACAAAGTAGAGAATAGAGAAATGCTAAAGAAAACAAGCAAAACAAAAAGTTGGTTCTTTGAGAAGATCAAGAAAATTACAATATTTATCTAGAATGACTACAGAAAGTGTAAAGAAGACTCAAATTACTAAAACTAAAATGAAAGTAGCAGATATTTCTACCACCTTACAGAAATAAAAAGGATTATAAGAGAACTCTATAAACAAATATACACCAACAAATTAGAAAATATAGATAAACAAATTCCTAGAAACACATAAACTACCAAGACTGACTCAAGAAGAAATAGAAAATCTGAATGATCTTTAATAGACAGATTGAATTAGTAATTCAAAACTTCCCAGCAAAGAAAAGCCTAGAGCTAGTTGACTTCACTAGTGAATCCTATCAAATACATGAAAAATGAATTAACACCAATTCTTCTCAGAAAATTGAAAAGCAAGGAACAGTTTCTAACTTTTTCAATGAGGCAAGCATTACCCTGATACCAAAGATACACATCACAAGAAATAAAGTGACAGACCAGTATCCCTAATAAATATAGATGCAAAAATCCTCAATGAAATAGTACCAAACTGAATCCCACAGCACATTAAAAAGATTATACACAATGAATAATGGTAATTATCCAGGAATGCAAGGGTATAGCAACATAAAAAAATCATTCAATGTGTTACAACATATAATGGAATGAAGATAAAAAGCACACGAGTATCTCTATGGATGCAGCAAAAAACATTTGACAGAATCCAGCATCCTCTCATGATAAAAAAAAAAAACACCTCAAAAGCTAGGAGCAAAAGAGAACTTCCTCAATAAATAGGGTACTAGTGAAAAACCCACAGCTAACATCATACTCAATGGTGACGCCTGAAAGTTTCTCCCTAATATCAGGAACAAGGCTATTCAACATTGTACTGGAAGTTCTCACCAGAGCAACTAGGAAAGTATAGGATATAAAAGGCATCTAAATTAAAAAATAAAATGTAAAACTATCTCTGTCTTTGTATATAGAAAGTCCATTAAATTTCACACCAAAAAAAAGAGATAATAGAATTCTGCGAAGTTGAAGGATACAAGAGTAAGACAAACATATGCACACATGCGCACACATGGTGGTACTTCTATACACTAACAACGAATAATCTCAAAGAAAATTAAGAAAATAATTTCATTTACAAAAGCATCAAAAGAACACTTATGAGTAAATTGAACCAAGTAAGTACAAAACTTGTACACCAAAAGTGAATTATTGCTGAAAGAAATTAAAGACCTAAATATACAATGGCATCTTGTATTTGTGGATTAGCAAACTTAATGCTAAGATGGCATTATTATCCAATGTGGTGTTCCAATTGAACGCAATCCCTACAAGAATTCCAATGACCTTTTTTGAAGAAATGGAAA
>NW_007790675.1:0-1967 GCF_000696425.1 Galeopterus variegatus
GAGATAATTATAAAATGTATTGAGGCATTAAAATAGGCTTAAACAATGAACTTTATGATGTTTATGTGTTGATAGATAGACTTAAAATCATAAAACTCTCAAGTATCCCCAATCGAATCTTTATATTTACCAAGATTATAATTTTAAAAAACCTCATAATGATTTTTCTGGATAAGGTGATTCTAAAATTTAAGTGGAAGAGTAAGAGTTCAATTATAGGCAAGATATTTTTGAAGGAATAGGATGAAGTGGGGGGATTGTCCCTACCATCTATATATCAAGATTTATTTTGAAGCTATAGTAATTAAGTGAGTGATGTACCAGCACATGATAGAAATATAAATGAATGGAATAGACCAGAGTGCCAGAAATATGCATACACAGAAAATTTATTTAAGATTAAAATAATATTTAAGATTAGTAAGGGAAAGATAGACTATAGTTAGTGCTGGGTCAATTAGCCTCATACAAAATAACAATACTGGATGCCAACATCACTAAAATACCAATGTTAATTACAATTGGATCAAAGACTAAATGTGAAAAAGCAAAACAAGATTTTTTGATAAAATTACAGGAAGATATCTTTTTGACTATAATGTAGGAAAGACTTTTTATTCAAGATAGAAAACATAAAGGAAAAGATTGATAAATTCAACTACATTACAATTTAAAACTTCTGTAGAACAAAAGACATCATTAAAAAAATAACAGGTGACAGACTTGGGAGAAAATATTGCAACATGTAACTGATAAATAATTAAAAGCCTGAAGAAATAAAGATGTTTTGAAGCAATCCAGTAGTTTTACATGTGTCTTGTATTTTATAAGAAAAAAAAAAGATAAAAATTTAAGCATACAGATTTAAAATAAGATGCAACAAAAGAGAGAATTAGTTAAATTTGTAAGTGGTAAAATAGAAATTAAGAAATTATCTAAACTGCATCTTAGATCTTCAAAGAGGTAGAAAATATGAAAGAGAAAAGAAATATAAAGGATAGACTGAGAAGTTCTGATGAGTATTTAATCAGAGCTCCAGAAAGACAGGACAGAGCATATGGGGCAGAGGAAATATTTGAGGAGATAATAGCTGGGCTTTTCCAGATCTCATAAATAGGAACAACCACATTAGAGAACAATTTGTCAGTTGGGCCTATTAGAGTTGAGCATGTTCATTTATCAACAGCCCAGTGGTCTTACCCCTGTGTGTGTATGTACCATAAATAATTTCTTTCACACATGTACAAGGTCACATATACAAGAAGGCTCATTGTGTCAGTGTTTGTAAATGGAAAATACTGAAAATATCAATAGGAGAGGAAGTAAGTTATGTTATATCCACATAATGAAATACCATGTATAAGGAAAATAGAAAAAGTCTCTCTCCTCACATCTGTTATAAATGGGCAAGATTCAGCACATTCACTAGAAACAAGTTATAATAAGAGTATTGTAACTGTGCATGTGTGCGTGTGTGATTCAGCATGGTTGTAATTATGTAATGCTTGGCCTGTGGCCGCTATTGTGTACTGAAAGTATAAAGATAACTGCTCTGAACTGCTGGTCATCAGAGCACAGAGGAATGGCAGAGCACGGAGGTTGGCAGAGTGGAAGTAGAGCCTGAGCTTGTGTCTGAGAATAAAGCGTGTCTGTGAAACTCATAGCTGAAGAATATAGTATGTCTACCTTGCATAAAGCTGCCTGACACATGACCTGCACAGGAGGCGCAGAAGGATCTGAGATCTCAGCCCGACACCATGCATGACTAAAAATTAATAAACGAGCTCCATGTATCAATATAAATAAATCTCACAAAAATATTTGAGAGATAAGACCAAGTTGAAGAATATATACAGTATGGTGCGATTTATCTAAGATATACAAATGTGTAAAACAACATATACCTGTTAGGGATAGAACGAATGTGTTATAGTATAAAGAAACACTCTAGAATAATAAGCACCAAA
>NW_007790676.1:0-1967 GCF_000696425.1 Galeopterus variegatus
TTTTTTTAAAGCTAAAGTTTTGAAGAGGACTATAGAAGCTCATTTGGAGCTTACTGCAGTACGGCACTTTAATTTGAAAAGGAGAATAACTCAAGAGAATCAGCTTAAAACCTATTAGAATTAATTTTTTTAAAAGCTCAGTAAAAATGTCTTGTTACAAGGTACATTTTTAAAAATCACCTTTCCTAAAACAACAAAAACTGTTAGAAAATGTATTGGAATAATAACTCAAATTTACAATAGCAATAAAAACATAATACCTAGCAACAATATAAAGAACAAATGTACATAATCTAATGAACAAAACACAAAATTTGCTATGAAATGTAGAAAAGACAAAATGAAAAGGGATATCATGTCCATAGGGAAAAAACTTAGTCTTGTAAAGATGTCAATTCTTTCTAAGTTGATTTACAAATTTTGTGTGTTTTAATCAAAGTCCAGAGGGATTTAATTTTCTTGAAACTTGGAAAAATGTTTAAATTATCTGGAAAAAAAACAGGTAAAAATAAATAAGAAAAAACTGATAAAGAATAAAATGAAAGAAACTAGTTCAACCAGATCTGAAAATATAAAGCTACAATCGTTAAATTTGCAAACAGCATTGACAATCAATAGTGCAGAAACAATCCATAGTGTATAGAGTGGAGTTGTTCAATAGAAATGTAATATGAGCCATATATAATTTAGAATTTTCTAACCAACATTTTAAAAAGTAAAAAGAAAGGTGAAATTAATTAATTTTAATGTTACTTACATATCATCAATATAGCATATATCATATTATATATTTTTATTATTGTTCAAAATATTATTTCAATGTCATAAATATCAAAATATTATTAATGAGATGATATACATTCTTTTGTTGTTGTTGTTCTATGCATTTAAAATCAAGTATGTGTGGGCCGGCCCGGTGGTGCACTGGATAGTGCGCCGCTTGGGAAGCGTGGCGGCGCTCCCGCCCGAGGGTTCGGATCCCACATGCAGACCAGTTCCCACTCACTGGCTGAGCGAGGCACGGGAGCAACACCGAGGGTTGCGATCCCGTTGCCGGTCCCTGGTCCGGTACAGGGGCAACACTGAGGGTTGCGATCCATTGCCGGACATGGAAAAAGACAAAAAAAAGAAATCAAGTATGTGTTTTATACTCACAGCACATCTCAGTTTGGCCTAGCTGTAATTCAGGTGCTCACTAGCCATGTACAGCTAGTGGCTACTTTATTGAACAGTGCAGGTATAGAGAAAATTAGTGTGATAAAAGTACCATGAATTCAATAAATGGCATTACAAAAAAATTATGCTTAGATTAAAAAAGAGAGAGAGAAATAAAAATTTAGCTAATACACATATCGCAAATGATGAGCAGTGTAAGCTCCAAGGAGAGGAAAGAGTTAAGTGCTTTAAAAAGTCAAAGCTTAAAAACGTAAGAACAATATAAGTGACTCTTTGACCTCCACAGAAATAAAAATTCTCCAACCTTAAAAGCAACTTAAGAACTCTCAAAATACGTGGTCAATAGATTGGGTTATGTAAAATTTCAAAACTTTTTCACGTCTGAAATCAAAAGCCAACTGATATAAAACAAATATTTGCAGCAAATATGACAAACAGGGTTTTAATAATTTTGAGGAACTCATGCAAATCAAAGTTTAAATCAGTAAGGACCTTAACAGATAAATGGACAAAGAACAGGAACAGACAATTTAGAAAAGAAAATAATCACCTGGTGAACAAACAAATGAGGAAAGGAGGCCTACCTCATGAGTAATCCCAGAAATGTAAATTTAAACATGATTGTTTAATGTTCCTTCCTTCCTCCACCATAACTAATGCAATGTATGGCATTGCTAAGGCCATATCTCTTCCTAGTCTCTTATAACTTCATCTTTGCTACAACCATTACGTGTGTGGTTATGATTACTGAATGCTATGGCATTGTATCTTCTGACATTTAGAAGGATTTT
>NW_007790677.1:0-1967 GCF_000696425.1 Galeopterus variegatus
GAAATTCACAACTGGGGAAGTAAGATGAGCAAGTTAGTACACAGGCATGGATTACGGACATTGAGCAGCTACTAATTCAGCTTCATTAAAAGCTTCGGGTCCGTGATGGGCAGAAGTGGAAAGTCAAGGTTGGAAAAGCAATTTGCTGCTAGAACTAGAAAGCAAACAGTCTGCATCTCTAGTGTCTACTCTAATCAAAGACATACTGTGCAGAGAACTCTGAAGCTTTGTCCTAGGTTCAGTGGAAAAGAATGTAAAGATCGTTCACAATTTCTGAAGGGGTCCTGGGACAAAGGGAAAAAGGGCAGTGGGGGAAGGTATGCCACATATCTGTCAATCCAAGCACTGGTTGTGAAAGGTCTTCAGCATCAAGCCGAGACTCATGGCCTTGATTTCCTGTAATCAGTGGGAAGCCACTGAAGGGTGTCGTATAAGCAAAGGACTCTACCGGTCCTTTAGATGGGTTAGTCTACCATCGCTTTCAGGTCACTGGTGCTGAGTAAAGCTGGCTTTCCTTATCATCAACATTGACTTTTGGGTCTTTTTTGTTGTTTGGGCAACGAGCAGCCGGACTTGGGTTCAGTAACCCAGGGAAGTTACATCCTTTAAGGCTGCATATTGTTCACCCAGCAATCTGATGCTACAAGGAAAAATGACAGCAGGACAGCCAAAGAAAAGGGGACTGCCAACCCCGATGTCTCAATTATATAATAATAATAATAGGAGTAGCAGTAACTACCTCGAGTTACTGATAAGATTACATGAAAGAATATGCGTGAGTTCCCAGCCCAGCACACGATAAATCCTGACAGATGGAACTATGGTCAATATTACTTCTATTACCACCTCCATGACCTTAAAAATTTCAGCACAAGAGCTGCCGGTGGGCTCAGTGGTTAGAGTGTGGTGCTGATAACACCAAGGTCCAGGGTTTGATCCCTGCAACAGCCAGCCACCGGGAAAAAAAAAGTAATGTTTAACAGGTATAGAATTTCTGTTTCAGAGGATGAGAACGTTCTGGAAATGGATGGTGGTGATGGTTGCACAATGATGTGAATGCACTTAATGCTGCTGAACTGTGCACTTTTAAACATGGTTAAGATGGTAAATTTTATGTTAGGTCTATTTTACCACGATCCAAAAAATGTTGGAAAAAAAACCCCCCAAAAAATAGATAAAAAAATAAATCTTAAAAAACCTACTCAGTAGACTGCACTCCTGGCTTCTGAGGGGTGTCTACAGGGAAGGGATATTTCTCCAGGAAATTGGCCAGTCCTCTAAAAGAAACCTGTCTGCTTCAGTTTCAGGCTTTTGACAAAAGGGATGTGATTGACTTTGTACACAATCAACTGGTGAGACTGTGAAAGGTTGCTAAAGGCTAGGAAAGGCAGGGGAAGGGGGAGAACAGGGAAAGGTTGGAGACTGGTACAAAGCTACAAAGTTGCAGTTAGATAGGGACAATAACTTCTGGTGCTCTAGGTGACAATAGCTAATAATATCATATCGTATATGTCAAGATAGCCAGAAAAGAGGGTCTTGAATGTCATAACTACAAAGAAATCATAAATGTTTAGATGATGGATATGCTAACTACTTTAAATGGATCATTAAACAATATGTGCATGTATTGAAACAACAAACTGTATCTCATAAAAATGTAAATTAAAAAACATTTTAAAAAATACAAAGAAAAAAAGCAACCTATGATATTTATTCCATGAAGAGGAGAGAGACAGAGAGCGACCTGAGAGGGAAGATCTGAACACACCCACGCAACATGCACGAAACCCACTGGTCCTCATCCCCGTAACTCTTTACTCTTCCATTTATGCCTCTTTGTAGAAGAGCATGAACCCCAACAGGTCTCAGAAATCAGGGGGCCATTACGGTTCCCATCTCAGCAAGATCAAAACTTGTCCGAATGCTAGAAAATTTAAGTAATTCATTTTCACCTAGAAAAGTAAAAA
>NW_007790678.1:0-1967 GCF_000696425.1 Galeopterus variegatus
GTCTGGTTTTCCAGAGACAATAAATTGAACTTTGAAATGTTATTATTTATTTTATTATTAAATCCATATTTTAAAATAGTAATTTTATACCAAAATTCCATGATACTTTATTTTAGACATTGTTTACTGACTTCCTACTATGGAAGATGAGGATTTATTTCTATCGTACCACTACCAAAACATACATATACTTTCTTCTCTCATATTTTCTATAGTTATTATAGCAAATTTTTGTAAATCAATACTTTTTATGTTGTTTTCTATATGAATATCCATCATAGATAAGACAGGTGGCTATTTATATTTCCTTTTATTTTTAACACATCACATCCCCCCCAAAATTAATCATTTTCTTTTTTGGTTAATTTCTATAGATTTATCAAAATTTTTTTCCTCAAACTTTCTAACATAGCAGAAATTTTAAGCAAACACATCAGTTAAACCATTTGTAATTTATCTAACATTGGAGATATCCTTCCCAAAGTCCTATCCAACTTCTTTTTCTGGACCAATTGGTCTCTAGGGCTACTCTACAATATCATCCTGGGAATCCCATTTATCCCTCTCTCTTGAGTTGGAGTCCTACTTACCTGGATCCCATAGCTACTTCTTTCTTGATTTACTCTCTTATTTCTATGGGCATATCTCCAGTCGCTTCCTGAAAAAGGAAGTATAGGAAGTACATTTTTTGAGATCTTACAAGTTAGAAATCATTTTCTCTTTTAATTATGAAAGTGCTGCTCTGCTTTTTTTAGCCTACAGTGTTACTATTGTGGAATCCAGTTCCATCCTTGTTCCTGATCTTCTTAATCCCCAGTGTTCCAAAACTCCGTAATGATATTCCTTCATATTTTGTTTGATTGTTTTTCCATTCTCTGACCTGGGCATTCATTTAGCTCTTTTAATATGTGTACATGAGTCCTTGTGGAAACGCAAAATTTCCTGGAAATTTTCATCATTATTTCTTCTATTATTTCATCCCCTTCATTTCTGTGCTCTCATTCTAAAACTCCTGTTGACAAAAAGTTGAGCCTATTAGTTTGTGTGTTGTTTCACTCCTTGAAAAATTTTCTGAACTTTGTCTCCAGCCTTGACTCGTGTTTGTTTTTCTTCTAGGGAGATTTTCTTAACTTTATCTTCACTTTCCTATTGATTTTTTTTTAATTCTGTGCTAATTTATTATTAATTTCCAAGGCTCCTTCTGGTTTTCTAATTTTTTTAAAAATAGCCTCCTGCTCTTTTTCATTTTTGGAGGAAATAATTTATAGTTTTTTATTGTGCTTTCTACAGTGCCTTTATTTCCCCAACTCTTTTGAGCTGCTTCTTTGTTTAGATCTCTTTCTATAACTTAGAGAATTTCTCCAATAATCTGAAAATTATTGGCTATTTGTTCATATTTTAAAGTGAAGCACTAAGAAGCTATATTTGGTGACTAGTTTTACTGTAAGGTTACTGGGAGCCATGGTGGATGACATTCTAATGCACATGTCTGTTGCTTTTTACTCTTGGGAGATTCTATTTCCCCAATGAGGAGTCCTCTATTATCTATCACAGAGGGTATAAGCCTTGAAACCAGGATTCTGGAAAGAGAGCTTGGGAAGGTCGTGGTGTTGTCACCACTGAATGTGTATTCACTTGATATTGCTGTTTCCAATTCCTTTCTTTACTACTTCCATTGACTATATTGCTGAGAGCTGCACTACTCTGGTTAAATGTCCTCTGATTGGACAGGAAAGGGTTTGTCACTTGGTTGGTTGGGGTGAGGGAATGAATGTGAGGAATCTAATCTTTTTACAAACACCTCTCGTATCTTTCAGTCCCAAGTTTAACTCCACATTTAGATATATCTCCAATTCCTAAGACTTTCTAGGGATTGGTGACACTAATAGTTATCTTCTTTCGACTTTCTCCCCTGAGGGTAGTTAGGTTTCTGTTTTCTCATGCTACTAAATCAGTTCCTACTTGTT
>NW_007790679.1:0-1966 GCF_000696425.1 Galeopterus variegatus
GAAAAAGTCCCATTAGAATTATAATTTAATTGACTGCTGTAGAGATTAAACTGGTTTGCATTTCTAAATCATTACATTTCATTACTAACTTTTATCTCTGCCTTCTTTCCTCAGGGCCAATGTGTCCTCCTTTGCTCACCTTGATTTGATGAGATTGGAAGAACTGTCATAGCTTTAGAAGGGCTCCCAAATTTCAATAAGAAAATTATGAATAATTAGGAATAGAGAAGTGCAGACAAAATGGAAGGCTTTAATTGGAAATGCCCATAATAAGCTTGTATGGAGAAGGATTTATTTTAAAAATAAGGTCATCCTCTATAGTTTTGAGAGAAGAGGATTCCAGAAGGGAATCTCCTGGTGGAGAGGGGAGAGTGGATCAGATATCTCTGACTTTGTTCCTGAATGTTATCATCCTTTGTGATTCTCTGCATTACTTACAACCCCTAGGACCATAAAGACTATTTAAAATCCTGGCTGAAGTGTAGGCAACAACTCTTTCCCTTGGTTTCTCTTATCATAGAGACTGATGTTCATGTGCAGAATTTTTGTAAAGGCAAAGATTTTAAAAAATGACAGCCAATAAAACACAATCTATTTGTTCATAGTTCAGAATGCTAAACATCCAAGTATAGAAATAACTCATACAGAATAAACTCTTCAGACTTCCCTGGACCTCCTGTAATGTGTTGTTTCTTCTCTAAGGAACATTCGTGTGAAATCTATCTTTAGTGATAGCTTGAGGTCATGGGAATTGTACTGGATTTGGAGAAGTCAGTTCTGATTCTGTCTCATGAATCAGCTTTGAGGTTCCACTTTGGCAAAGTCACTTAACCTCCCTGAATATAATTTTCCTCTTGAAAACAGCAAAAGAAAATTCCTTCGCTATAGAATTGTCATAATTTTCAAGTGAAATGCAGTGTGGAAATAAAACTCAATGAAGGTCTGTTTAAGGAGCAAAAAACGATGACCTACACTCATGGATTTTCTCTTAATTTCGTCTCTCCAATTTTGTCCATATGGAAGACTCTATTAATGCCATACTAGAGAAATTTACTTTCCTGGATAAAACATTCCTTAGAACCCTCTAGAATTTTTTCATTCAGCTTTTGATCTTTACAGCATTTCTATGTCACAGTTCAAGATCTTTCTAGGCTGGTATTGAATGACATTTTTAAGCCATATTAAAAGTAAACACTTACCGCTTTAGTTCTTACTTCACTTCTACTCTGGATCATTTTCTGATGAGATGTACAAGTGAAGCCTGTTTTTGTCAATCACCTATTTATATACAGTATACCATTATTCAGTATCTAGGACATTATAACAAAATCAATTAGATTATTCACCCATTACCTATAATTTAGATAACTACACTGTTTTGGGAAACATTTTCAATCCAGTGATTATTTACATTTCCACGTAGAAGTTACAGAAACTCGGTGCTTTCTTAGCCCTAAATACATGGTTTTGGAATTCTCTGAGAGCCCTGAAGAGAAGCAATACAAGCTATTATGTAGTTATACATAAATATTGCCTTAAATTCCACGGGCTTTGCTTAAACTTCTATACTACGTTCAGAGTGTACTTCCATTTAACTATTTAACCATCTATTTTTCTGCTGAAATAAAATCTTTCTTTCCTTAGACAATCATTTAGATTCAGCTGAGCAAAGAGATCAATTATGTCAAAAAAAGGCTTGACATTCTCACGTCTGTTGACACCAATTACCAGAGTCCTACAAAGATCTTAGTTTCCCCACATCCTGCTTTTCCCCAGATGTGTGTCCTTGTGTGCTTGAGTGTACACCTGTTCAACTACAAGCCCTACACCAATGTGTCAGGATATAGGGAAAGTTTTGTTAATATTGTGATAACATTATCATCAAGGACCCAGTAAAACTGAAATCTTTTTCTGCTTTTTATAGTGGCTTTGTTCTTTAATCTCTGTTGGGATTATTACAGAAAAT
>NW_007790680.1:0-1966 GCF_000696425.1 Galeopterus variegatus
TAGCCCACTGCAATGCATTTACTGTTTCCCTTCTTTTAAAATTTATTTTTTAATTGACAAATATTGACTGCACATATTTATGGGGTACAGAGTTGTTTCAATACTTGTATTCAGTGTATGATAATAAAATCAGAGTAATTATCATATTTGTTAGCACAAAAATGTGTCATTTCTTCGTGATGACAGAATTTGAGCTCCTCTTGTCTAGCCAACTGGAAACACACAATAAATTATTTTAAATTATAGATGCTTAGCACTACTGTAGACCACTAGAACTTATTTTTTCTACATGTGATTTTGTATCTGTTAGCCTTTTTTCTACCAAAAATAAATTTTAACCTTCACTTTTTAGTAATGCTATTTTCTATATGAATAAGCTTTCTTTTAGAAGGTGTTATTTTTTTCTCAGTACCCTCCCTCAAATTTTTTCTTTTAATTAGCTAATTTCTTTTGTCATCCTAGGATTTCTGTTCCTGATTTTCCTGGCTTATAGCCATTTTTTCCTGGATTTCATTTTTTTTCCTACTTTTTTTTTTTCAAGTGAATGGTAAATTAACTGAATAAGGGTCAGGAAACACCAATTAATTCTACATTACAAGATTATATTAATAGAAGGCTTGTAGGCAATTTCAGTTGCAAGGTTCTGTAAGTGTGTAGTGTAGTTTGAATTTATTTCATTATGCAACAATAAATATAATATATCAAATGACTGTTACATATTTTTCTTTCTGTTTACATTAAATATGCCAACATATTGTGTTGTGTATATGTAAACTATTTTTAATTGTACAATATAAATCGGTAGAGTGTCTTAATTTATTTTACAATTAAAAATGTAGATATCTGAATCTCTGCTTACCCTTTTTGTGCTGTGTAAATATGGAAACTTGTTGGCCTAAATAGACACATGAACTCAATTATAAATACACACACACACACACACACACACACGTTTTATAAATTTTATAGAATACAATTAAAGTGGGTTTATTTCTTATTTAATTGTTTAATTCTTCTGTTCATGATTGAAAACTACGACGAAAAAGTTGGCCCACTCAAGATCACTTGCTGCAGTCTCATTAAGAAGAATCAATTCAAAAATGTGCATGTTTTCCAAAACATAAAGTTATTTCTGTTCTAGATCAACATATTCAGAAAGCAAATGAATGTATTTCAAATTTTCAATGAGCAGAGAGAATTTTCCTAATGAACAGGATCACACAAGGAGTGAAAAAAAAATCAGCTAATGTAGTCTGCCATTAATCAACTAATTTCAATACAAGTGGCTGAGTCATTGATTCTTGTTTCTCATTGTACAGGTCTCCAACATTGATGAACTGTAGTGAACTAAAATTTTAATATATAGCATCCACTCTAGAATTCATGACTTTCAGCTCTATTGGAGCAAGTCTGCATGTCCAATTGAAATACCTATTTTTAGTTTGTAAAATATATTAATTCTGTCATTACTCCATGATGCGCAAATCATATAAATCAACTCAGTACACAAGTATATTCAGAAGATAAATATTGTACTTTTTCTGTTTTCTTCACTAAGAATGTTTATTTTAAAATCATCTTCTAATAATAGAATACATTTGGGTAAGCAGAATATATATAATAGCAATGATTTAAAATATTCTTCATCACTAGAAACACTTGCTGATTTTGAGTACCTGTGCTACTTTTTGAACCTCTTGAATACTTAACTTCATAATCTATAGAACAGAAAAAATAACAATAGTAGCTTCATAGTATTATGGTGGGAATTGAATGAGCTATGCGGGTAAGAGCACAATGTTTTATATATAGTAAACTAACACATGCTATTTATTATAATTAAGAATAATATTAAGATTATGATTATTACTATTAGCACCGTTCCTCTTTTGATTGAATTAATCGTTTACCAGTTTTATCTCTATTGGTGTTAAGTAGGCAATTGAAGATATCAATCATTAAATGA
>NW_007790681.1:0-1966 GCF_000696425.1 Galeopterus variegatus
ATAACACAGAGAACCTCAAGTCCTACATTCTCTCCATTACAAAAACCCTTTAGGAATAAACGACATTACCCATGCTATTAACTACTCTAACTACGTCGTCTGTCTTACTCTGTCTACCAAGCAGACTTGAGAGAAAGGAAAGAACGAAGTGAGAGGTAGTGAGGAGCAGAGATGAGAGAGCAAGAGAGACCCACGCTTGGGTTATGCTGCTTTCTTCTTTTGGTTTTAGCATTTCCAGAAGGCCAGGGTGCTTTGCTGGCCCTGTATTTGGTGAGAACTGCTGAACCCTTATGAGAACTTTTCTTCACTTCAAAATTTCTCATATAAAATATCTACAGAAAAATACACAAATCCTAATTGAATCGCTCAATCATTTTTTACAAAATAACCATACTCATGTAACCACTACCCAGACTGAGACAAAAAATATTATTCAGAATCCTTGGCTCTGTCCCCCTGCTGCCCACTGTCCCCAATTTCCTTTCCAAAGCTAAGCATTATCCTGACTTCTAACCTCATAGATTAGTTTTGCCTATTTTTGAATTTTATCTCAATGGTATCATAGAGTATGTATTTATTATGCCTTCTTTTGCTTAAAGCTGTGTGTGATTGTTGTCCATGTTGTTGCACGTAGTAGAGGTTCATTCATTTTTATTACTATATTGAATTATATTGTATACAATAATAGATCTGTTTCCATTCTTCTGTTGATAGACATTTAGTTGTTTCCTGTTTTGGGCCCTTAAGAACTAAGTTGCTGTGAAAATTCTTGAACACGTCTTTGATATACATATGAACACATTTCTATTGGATATATGACCTAGGGAAATAAATCATTCCTGGATATTCCAGTTTCCTTGTAAACAGTCCTAGGCATGGAAACAAGTACACTGTGAAGTCAGAGAATGCTTGTTTTCACATCTCTTAGAAACTCTTTCATAAACCATAAAGATTAGATCTGAAGCTATTTATTTCCCTAATGAAGAAAGTAATTGCTCTGATCCAAAAGATAATAAAACTTTAAAAAAAAAAAATCTCTCTCAAAGCCAAAGGAACAGGCACCTGGGCTTTATATTGGGGAAACTGAAGACTTATACATGGAGACATTTACGCTTCTAAAAGCCAAGACTGTTTGGGTATCTGGCTCCTGGAGAGATTTTATTTACATACATAAGAGCTGGAATTAGGAAGGAACACTTTCAGGAGAGGAGAGAAAAATCATTTCTTCCTGTTCCTTGGTCTATGAAGAATCTTGTCATCTGTGTATGAAAAATTTCCATTGGCTTCCATTGCATGGTCCCAGGTATAGGATCTGGGCAAGGTGGATAGTGTAGACAACACACTTATTATTTATTGTGAGAAAATACATAAGAAATCTGTCTCTGATCTAGAACACTTCATGTGTGCATTCTGGATAGACATGATAAAAATGAATACTAAACCCCCAAAATAACTAGAAATAAAATTGCTAGGTCTTTGGATATGTATATATTTAACCTTAACAGATATTCCCAAATCATTTTCCAAAGTGGTTGTATCAATTTACACTTTCAGCAGCAGTTTTTGAGAGATCAGTTTGCTCACCAACACTAGGTGCTGTCAGGCATTTTTAGTTTTAGCCACTCCAGTGGTTCTGCCATCTCATCCCTTTGTGGTTTTAATTTGTGCTTTTCCTGATGACCAATGCAGTTGATCACTTTTTTGTGTTCATTGGCTATTTGGACTTTCCCATTTTATTTGAAGAACAGTTTGTTTTTTGCTGATTTTTCTACTGGGTTTCTCCTTATTCTTACCCACCTCTTCCTTTGAATTATAGGCACTTTTTATATTCTTTATATATACATGAGTCTCGACTGAGCCATTTGAAGTTGTTAAGTACTACAAATATATTTTTCCACTCTCGCCTGTTTTTCATTTAATTTATGGCTGATTGGAGCTTCCCATTTTAATGTACAGTACTATATCA
>NW_007790682.1:0-1966 GCF_000696425.1 Galeopterus variegatus
TTGCAAGAAGTTTTATAAGATAAACTTGCAGCTCAAACTATGTAAACATATTTTTGATTTCTGTGGAAATATTTAACTCATAGCAGCATTCACAGTGTTGGGGAAAATGGCAGTGTTTAAGAGGAGAAATAATAGAAATTTCTGAACTCAGATTCACATGTGCATCATAATATTTTATGGAGTCATTGTACTGTCTATGTAAAAAGAGGTAGAGATGAAATGTCTCATTTTAAGAACTTTTTCCTCTAATATTACATTTTCTTCCAGATTCATATGTGCATCATAATATTTTATATAGTAATTGAACTATCTATGTAAAAAGGGGCAGAGATGGAAATGTCTCATTTTAATAACTATTTTTCTCTAATACCTTTTATTCTTAGTACATGTGTCTATACTAAACAAATTGCTTCCTATGGTTGTTATTTCATATATGATTTTCACCAGGGGTTTATGCTTTGTGCTACTATGTAACACCAGGTAAATAAGAAAAAAGCTACTCACAAATAGGTTTGCCAAAGATAAAAATGATTTTTCAAAGTTTGAAAACCATGCAGTATTTCTCTTTTGTGCCTGATTTATATCACCTAACATAATTTTCAAAAATAAATAAATTCATTCATTTTTTAAAAAGACCAAATAAAGTATTGATTTGGATGAAAAAAAAAGGAAAAGAAAACCATGCAGTTCAAAAATAGAAATTATCTAAGAATAAACATCACATCAAAAGCAGAAGTTCCAGAAAGAATCTAGGCAATATATTCAACATGATGAAATAAAATCTTACATATGTAATGGTGTAGCATAGATTTATTAAATGAGAAATATGAGATCAGAAGGCAAGGCTAGTGATAAAATAATGCCCTCTAAATCTAAAAGTATGTTGGATGCGGTGCACAACAGATCCATTATTACACAGGTGAAACAAAAGACATTCTTGAAACTGCAAGACCTTTAAAAATAAATCACTCACGTATATAATTTAGGTAAAATATGAATCAAAATGAAGAACCCAAAAGTGCATTGTGCTATTCTGTTTTGTCTTCTACAAGAGAATACCATAGACTTGGATGACTTATAAACAACAGAAATTTATTTTTAATAATTTTGGAGGATGGTAAGTGCAAGATCAAGGTGCTGGCAGATTCAGTGTCTGGCGAGGGTCTGCTTTCTGGTTTTGCTATAGCCTCAAATGGCAGAAGGAGCAAGGACTCTCTCTGGGGCCTCTTTTATAAGGGCACTAATCCCATTCATAAGGGCCCCACCCTCACAACTCAATCACTTGTCAAAGATCCTGCTTCCTAATACCATCGCTGTAGAGGTGTAAGGATTTCAATATATGGATTTGGGGGGAGACACAAATATTCATTCTATAGCATAAATAAGCATATGAAAAAAATGGTCCACATTATATGTCATTAAGGAAATACAAATTAAAACAACAATGAGATACCTCTACACCTCTATTAGTATGGCCAAAATCCAGAACATTTACAATCCCCAGTGCTGGTGAGAATGAGGAACAACAGGAACTCTCATTCATTGTTGGTGGGAATGCAAATAGTTCATCTACTTGGAAGACAGGTCCCTTACAAACTTAAGCATACTCTTACCAGAGGATCCAGAATTTGGAATTTACCCAAAGGGTTGAAAATTTATGTCCACATGAAAATCTTCACATGGACATTTACAGCAGCTTCATACATAATTGCCAGAACTTGGAAGCAACCAATATGTCCTTCAGTAGAGAAGGACAGATAAATAGATAAATAAACCCTGATATGTCCAGAAAATGGAATATTATTCAACACTAAAAGGAGATGAGCTATAAAGCAATGAAAAAAGGAGAAAGAAACTTAAATGCATATTACTAAGTGAAAGCAGCCAATCTAAAAAGGCGATAGACTGTATGATCCCAGTGACATGGCATTCTGGAGAAGGCAAAACTATGCAAACAGTAAAATAT
>NW_007790683.1:0-1966 GCF_000696425.1 Galeopterus variegatus
CTTTTGTTAACTTGGAGACAGTGAAGGCATTATCAATGAAAATAAACAACTGATTTTGAGAAAAGAAATATAAACAGATGCAGTAAATGAATTTTCTAATTACTTTTCCCTAGTGTCTTACAAAAATTACATTTTTTTTTTTTTTATAGCTTTTGCTTTCTGATACCATGGCTAAAAGTCTCGAAAAATGTTAACACTGATACAGGGAAGAGTGCCACCACCTTAATATCTCTTGGCTAAAATGCAGCGTTTGTTTCCAAATCCTAGAGAGAACTTTCTTAAGGACATAACTTTTTCTTTTTAATAGTGGATAGAAGAAATTAATAACTCTCATTCATAATTGACCTCAGTGAAAATATATATGTTAGCCATATGCAAGGAAGTTAAGGAAGAATACTGGCAGGCCATTAAAAAATTTATTAGATGTTTCATAAAAATTAGTTCTTATAAAACAAGACTATACCTTTATGTTTTTTTCTCCTAAAATACTGGCACAGGAAGTTCCTTTGATTTTAAAGATAGAAAATTTATCTTTGCATTTAGACACTTGAATAAGGAAATATGGTATTAATACTAATGAGGGCTAGAGGTAGAGTAAGATTTTTCTGAATTTAAATTGATTGAAACTTTTTCTTCGATGTTGATGAAGAGCGAAAAGAAAGCTGATCCATCAGCCATTTACCAACTAAGGTTGGTGTGGGCTGTTAGAACCGAGTGTTGGATCAAGACAAATCTCAAATAAGGTTCCCTGAAAATCTGAAAAATCTCTTTGATCAGTTTTTCCTCTTCTAGAGATAACTATCCTGGAAAAACCGTGTTATACTACTTGAGGCTAGGATGTAGGAACACTTAAGTCTGATACGTTTTTACTGTTTCACTATGCAATTTACTTTGTGAATAATTTTAGAGAATTATGTTTTCTTCCATTAAAAGTATTTCCTATAATAAATAGTCAACAGATTATTATGAGTTTTATTGTCAGGGAACACTTTAGTTTTATATTTGTCTCAACAGGAGCTGTTTTTACCACCACCCCATTCCCCCACACTTGCTCTGAACTCTTCCTTTTCTTTGCGTCTTTGCCCCATTACTTCAAACTCTTCCTCAGCCTTCAAGGCCTCTTTTCCATGAAGCTTTCTTGGTTTGCTTTAGCTAGAATTAATCTTTCTTCCTAATTCTGGACAGCACTTATTTTATATTTGAACGTTGGTCTTGTGTCCTTCTCAAATTGTTGAATGTTGGCCTTTTTCTTCCTGTAGAGAAGTAGATCTCCCTCTTTTGTGCCTACCATGCTCTTTTGAAATGATTTATGAGTATTTATGTGTCTACCTCTTTCTCTCCTCTTCTCTGCCTCCATGGTAATCTTAAGGCCAAGCCCCACATGTAATAAATAAATGCTTAGTAAATTTTTATGTGGAACTGAATTTCAGAGCAAGGGGTTTGCTTTATTTCTTTGTGTGTGTCATCTATGGTACTCAGCATATTGCCAGGCACAGAACACGTGCATAATTAATACTGTATTGTTAATTGATTAACTAATTGACAGGATACTGTATATTCTAAGAAATTCGGTTGCACATTGTGAGCTTAAAAACAGTCTCATCAGACAGGTACATTTTTAACACTTTATCAACTACAAACTGGACTACCAAAGAGATGCTGAGAGTGCAGATCCTGGGTGCAATCATCACTGACTTCAGTCATTTTCTATTGAATTCCTACTATGATAAATGAGGATTCCACTTAAGTAACCTCTGACTTCTTCCTCTTTCTTCCAAGTTTGAAAGTTGTAATTGTTTAAAAAATTCTTCTATGGGTGATTTTTGTAACTTCTCTAACATACTTAAAATTTTGGTATTATTATATGATTCTCTGTAATGTAAGAGGAAATATTCGCCCATCTATTTTTTTCCTCAGTTTCTGTTAGCTCTGCCTTCATTCTTACATTGAAAGAATAAGGAATAAA
>NW_007790684.1:0-1966 GCF_000696425.1 Galeopterus variegatus
TCAGTTGGTTAGAGTGCGGTGTTATAACACCAAGGTCAAGGGTTCGGATCCCTGAACTCGCCAGCCACCAAAAACAAAGCAAAGCGAAACAAAACAAAAACAAAATGAAGACTGTGAGGTAGTAAGGGAGAAGAGGAAACTTAAACAGATTTAGAAGCCAGTTTGCTTGAAAGGAAATGATGCTTTATTGATTGTTCTTAATTAATAGTGGCATTTAAAAATAATCAACAGAACATCCACTGGATATGTACTATGTAAAGACTCAGGTGAACTGTGAATCCACATTTTTCTTTCTCCTATCTTCTATAGATTGCAACTCTACGAGAGCAGAGACTATATCATCTTTGAAGCCCCAGTGACCAGTTCAGTGCCCAGCATATATTCAATAAATCTTTGCTGAATGAATGGTTTGATCAAAAATATGACCCATTTTCAAAATAAACATTACCTATAAGATATATAAATATCATCTATAATATCACCACAATACATATGCATTTATTTATATAAACTAAGAAAAGTCATTAAGGAAAATAAGTTTCATTTGTCATGACTTTTGGGAAACAGAGGAAGTTGCTAAAAGGAATAGTTTTTCTGGACTGACACATTAAGTGATGATTAGCGTTTTGTCCAAGGATTTAGGTACCATCCTCTCTGGGGAGGAACGGCATGACTGATATGTTGATAGAAGTGAAACATTCCCAAAGACTATCGGAATTAGGTACTACCCCCTCGCTGGGGAGGAAAGGCATGATGGATATGTTAATAGAAGTGAACCAACTATTCCCAAAGACTACCCTTGAGAGCAGCAACTGTCTTGGTGCCTGGCATGAAGTAGAAACAATGAATTTCTTCTAAATGAATTAGCTATAGTTCCAAATAAGGAGAAACTAAACATTCTGACCCTTTAAACAGATTCACTTACAGTAAGCAAAATCTCCCCCCAAATGTTTGATCAAAAAGATACTTCAATTGTTTAAAATAGACAATAATATCAACAAAACTGAAAAAACCTAATTTTCTATATCAAGAAATTGGTTATGTAAATTGTTGTACATTACTTTAATAGAATATATGCAGCTATCAAAAAGAATAAGGTAACTGGCTTGCCAGTTAGCTCACTTGGTTAGAGTATAGTGTTATAACACCAAGATCAAGGGTTCAGATTTCTGCACCGACCAGCTGCCAAAAAAAAAAAATAATAAGGTAACTGTATGTACAGACATACAGCCATGAAATATTAACTGGAAAAAGCAATTGGAAGAGTATATGATATGATTTACTCTTGAGTTAAAAAAAGAATACATGTGTATGCATATTTTTAAGTTTTTGTATATGCATGAAAAAGACCAGGAAGAATACAGACCAAATACTTAACAGTGGTAACATTTCTGGGGAATGAAAGGGAAAATTTTACATCATATAATTGGTAAAGTCTGGCTATTTAAAAATGATTTTTATAATAAAAATCTTTTACGAGTTAACTCTGTCTTTATCTTAGGCTGAAGAGGAACGAAGATTTTTGTTTAAAATTTTTTTAAAGGAATAAGTGCTAATAAATAAGATTTTCAAAATACATAATTTTATGAAAGAGCTTGGCTGGTTAACTCCGCTGGTTAGAGCATGGCTTTGTAATACCAAGATCAAGGGCTCAGTTCTCACCAGCTGTGAAAAACAAATTTTTTTTTATGAAAGAAAAAAAAAATTCTTTTCTGAATCTATGAAGTTATTGATACAGGACAAAGGTCATTTAGAGAAAATAATTTTAAAACCAGAATTACTGGCTTCACTATTGTGAACAATAGAGTTGTCAATGAGAGGGCTATTCTCCGGCTAAAAGAATAAAGTATTTTCTAATGAGAAGTAAACAGGTAGAAAAAACTGGAAATTCCTTGATTTACAAATAAGCAGAAATGATTATATCCATAATCATATTTGAAAGCATTTATGAAATTGAAAGTTATAT
>NW_007790685.1:0-1965 GCF_000696425.1 Galeopterus variegatus
GGCAGAGAAAAAGAAATACCACATGTTGTCACTTATTGGTGGGAGCTAAAAATAAATAAATTAATTCAGTCACATACACACAAAAAAAAAAAACCGGGGGGGAGGGAGAAGATATAACAACTACAATTTTTTGAAGTTGTTACAACAAACAAACGGAAAGAACATTCTTGGGTGGGAGGGGAGAGAGGGAGGAGGGAGGGAGGTTTCGGTGATGGGCCGTAATAATCAACTCTATTGTATATAGACAAAATAAAATTTTAAAGGAAAAAAATAAAATAAATAAATAAACATTACTCAAAGAACAAATGTAAAAGTGACTATAATGAAAAAAATATCAAATTTATTAAAAAAATAGCAAAAATTTATGTTTATAGGAACACAAATAACAAAGTTTTAAAATTTGCAACTGTAATAAAATTGAGTATCAACTAACATGCAAGTAAACTATATACTGTTTTCTATTCATAAGTGTCCCTTACATGCACTTAAAACTCAGTTAATAATGCTATCTTTAGTCTTTCCTTATTCAGCCTTACATTAGACTTATTTGTGTATGTGAATCACATCTTCTGCTAGATCTTAATTTCCTTGTAGAGAAAAATCCTTGAAACCATACCTTTCTCATCTTTATCTCTCACAGCATCTTGAAAAATATCTTGTACATAGAAGTAGTGTTAAGAAAAATACACATGTACTATAATATGCAAATAAAAGGGATTTTTTTCATATTAGGCACTCAATAAATTTTTCTAATAATTACATACTATTTAACAATAAAAAGAGAATAGTCTTATCTTATTCACTTTCTCCTATATATTACAGCCTAGATTTTCAGTATTATTACTTACACTACAAACACTTAATGAAAATGTCAGCCATTGAGCTAGGAATGAATCTAATCAATCCGTAAAGCTAGGAGGCATCATTTTCTAGAAATGTATCAAACCCTTTTAATGGAAGGCAAAAGATTACACTAAGATATGTGCCAAGTTTGGCCCCAATCAGAATGCAGTGTTGTTGTTTTTTTAAAAAAAAAAAAAACTAATCTTAATTCTTTGATATTATAATTTAGCAACCCTTGACTAAGTTTACATTTGTTTTTTTTTAAAAAAAAACTAATCTTAATTCTTTGATATTATAATTTAGCAACCCTTGACTAAGTTTACATTTTCTAACTTAGTTAGGAAACAAATCAAACAATCAGGAAGAAGCCCCTCATTCTTGGATCAAATAGCTTGAAAAAGCAACTTTAAAGATTTCAGATATAAATTAGGATCTCTTCCAACAAGATTCTATATTATGTGAATGTAAAACATAAGGATTCCATTTCACCATTACAGGGGATAGAACTTGCTTAGAGCTATGGATGTTATCTTCTTTGGACATCTGAAATACTGAATGAGTCCTCTAGAACCTGGGTTCATCCTTCAAACAAATGTGGCATGTGCTATTTAAAAACTGACATCTCTGCAGGAGAGAAACCCACAACCAGGGTCATAGGAGAAATCCCCCAGGCAACCCTCCCCTGACTCAAACAGAAAGCAGGAGAGTGACCCATGACAGGGGACCCAAGTGGAAGCCCCAGACAGCACTCCCCCACTGAAACAGAAAGTGGGAGGGCACCACAAACACCACTTCTGTGCAGGCAGTCCACCACAGCTACCACCACAGCTATTGCCACAGCAAGGACAGCTCACTGCCACAGTAGCAGCCAGGACAATGCTGTAGGCAGCCCACTACATGCGCAACTGCATTGGCACATGGAGAGTCACCAGCAGAGCCTGCAAAAAGAAGAGAAAGTCTTTCTCCTCAAAGCCCACTCCAAAGTAATAGAAGAAGGAACTGCTCTACCAGGAGTAATAGAAGAAGGAATTGCTCTACCAGATGACTAGACATAAACATAAAGATAGGAATAAATAAGAAAATATGATACCACCAAAGGAATACAGTAATGCTCAAGTACCA
>NW_007790686.1:0-1965 GCF_000696425.1 Galeopterus variegatus
ACTGCTGTGCACTCCATCTGGCCCATCCCAACCCCACAACCTGCTACCTCTCCAGTCTCCACAGCCATGCTCACACTACCTCATCCCCCTCCTTCTCTGCACCTCCCCCTCACCCCATCTCCAGGCCTTTGCACGGCAGTTTCTTTTATTCATTGCTCCTAGCTAGCCATGCTCACACTACCTCATCCCCCTCCTTCTCTGCCCCTCCCCCTCACCCCATCTCCAGGCCTTTGCACGGCAGTTTCTTTTATTCATTGCTCCTAGCAGGAAAGGATGCTCTTTCCCTCCTGCTCTCTGGCAGATTCCTGCTCTGCTTTAGAAATCTTGCTCAGATAGCCCCTTCTCTCATAAGCCTTCCCAGGCTCCCACGGTGATATGTCCATTTTACCATGTGCATGGGAACATGGTAAGTACTGTAAGAGAGGAGCCAAGAAAGTCACGCTCACCCGGTTCGTCTCAAATAATTCCAAGATGAAGGTGATGGCACTGCTGTTGATGCCGATGAACAGATTAGCACAAGACAAAGCCACATAGGCTGTGCTGGGGACATCAAACAGGAAGGATGCTGGGTACATCATGGGAATGACTGCCCACCTGTGTGAAATGACACAGCTCAGTGGGATGGAGCTTCAACTTCCATTCCATCTGCTGTACCTCTATATATAACGCATTCCCCTCACACATGAGATGACATCTTTCAACCAGCCAGAGTCCCAGGGGGACCAGAGAGAGACTCCCTCCCTTGGTTTCTGTACCTCAATTTTAAATGGAGATAATAATGCCTGCCCTGCCCACCTTGGGGGGTTTGAGAGGAGTAAACAAGACAGTAGCTGTGCACATACTCTGTAAGTTAGGAAGCTTATACAACACATAGGAGGCTCTCTGCCTTGGGATGCCTCCCACCCTAGCCTGGACCAGCAAAGCAGAGCCGAAGGTGCCAGCAAGCTCATCTCCACAGTTCGCTGGTCAGTTCACAGTCACGTTGGTTCCCGAACTCTCTATTTCCAGGAAAGATGAATGGAAACCATTCTGGCTCTGGCAAGAATCTAGTGGCTCACATAGGAAGGGCCAGGTATCATTTCCACTTTACAGATTAGGAAACTGAGGCCCAGATGGGTGCATTACGTGTCCATAGTTACACATGCAGTAATGCAAGGTCTGGGATATAAAGTTGCCTGCTTTGCTCTATAATTCTACTGAACTTAGCCCCTGTGTCATCCTCTGGCTCTGACTCAGAGCAGCTTCTCAGTTGGAGTCCTACTGTGTGCAAATAACACTTGACCAGTCCAGATGGAAATAATGAGATGGACAGATTTGCCTCACATAAATCAGAACCAGAGCTGGTAAGGAGCTAGGGAGTGACCAATTCCCAGACTTTGGTCAAGGCCACAGTTGGAGCAGGAGAAGATTCAGATCATGTGGGGCTTCTCTCATTGTCCCTGAATAGACCAGGCCTCAGAAATACCTTCAATGGTGGAATCAGAAACAGAAGCGGGACAGATTCCTAGTTAGCAGCCACAGACCCTGCCCGGGGCTGGAAGCTACCCTTGTGCATAATACCCCTCCCTGGCTTCCCTGTGGTGGCATTACCCAGTGACCCAAACAACTTACCCATACAGCATGAGCAGTGCGACAAGGGCTGGAAGATTCTGTGGAGAGGTGTAGGCTTTCTTCTGAAAGCCGATGAAGATGCCCACCACCAATCCAGCACTGACAGCATAATTCATCTTGAAGAGAGAAGAGGAGAGTGAGCACTTCACCCCCCCGCCCCCCACCACTGCTTCCTGCTCTGCACAATGAGAGGTGGGATCAGGATCCTGAAGCTCTTAAGGTCTGGGATTCTGGTTCTGTTTGTCTAAACAGCTCTTCATTAGCAAATGTATGCTAAGCTATCCCTAGTCCTTTTACCCAACCTCCCTGCTCAGGGAACCTTCAGTCTATGTCTTTTGAAAGAATGAATTACAA
>NW_007790687.1:0-1965 GCF_000696425.1 Galeopterus variegatus
ATGGAAAATCATCATATGTCCCATGCTTGGGCCCACTGATATGAAGCTTGGGCCACAAATCCATGTCCATTATCAGATACAATGTGCTCAGAGGACCCAAACATAAAAAAAAATGTGGTCTTAGAGGGCCTTGATAGTATGGATGGAGTTAGTGGAACCTAAGACGATGGCTAGGCCAGACCCAGAGAAAATACCAACTGCAGTTAGGATATAGTAGAACATTCTGAATGGGATGAGAACACCATGGCAATCTATCTGCCAGAAACACCCTGGCCTGTTGGCTTGAGAGGTCTGTCCCTGGGCAGTATTTGTAGTCTTAGCTAGGGCCCGGCAGTCAGGACAGCTTTTCCATTCTGTTTCAGCATCTTCTGATGAACAGAGGCAATCCATGCATATAGGCTCTGTTTAGGAAGGTGACTTAATTTCCATGGGCTATTTTCTCATAGATCCAGGAGGCAACTAGCTGCACATCTACTGGCTCTGGGGCCATTTCAAACAATTCAGTCCTCACATTTAGCTGACAAGCAGGGTCTGATCTTTGGTTATGTTCTCCTTTATCAGAGCAGTGATCCTTCTGCTGACATGGGTAATAAAAATGCTTGTTAGGAGCAGAGCCAATTTTTATCCATATCTTATCCCTATTGAGAGGCTTGATATATGCCAGTCCAGGGCTTTCCAATGGCCTTACTAAACAAACAGGACAGTAGTAATAGCCCATGAGTCAGTGAAAATATAGCACAGCTTATTTTCTGGGGTGGCCTGTACAGTCATTCATACCACATGAAACTCTGCCCATTGTGCCAAGCATCCTTTACCATGCTCTATAAGAGACATGTCTCACTCAGGTAGGACAGCAGCTGCACCTCACTTCATTCCACTAGAAGTTAACCAGGAAGAACCATCAGTGAACTAGGCCCATGTGCAGCCAAGGAAGTCTCTATATCTGGGTCCCCACTGGGCCAGTGGAGGCAGCGGCTCCTCGTGTGATATGCCTCAGGGGCATTTCTGAGACCTTTTCATGGTCTTGGAGATCATTTCATGGTCTTGAGACCCCAGCTGGGATGTACAGTTCCTGTATGTACCATTTCCACTTCATCTAGGGAGAAGTCCTGAGCCATTCCCATCTGGCCAAATGGCACTCCCATTTGAGGCCATTGCTCAGACCCATGATATGATTGGGATTTTTGGTTGTAAAACTAATTTATGACCATGGATCATGTGTTCAGTATCCACAAAAGCCCAATAACAAGACAATGGTTGCCTCTTAAAAGATGCATACCTTTCAGCTGACTCCAAGAGCTTATAGGTCCAAAGTGCAACAGGTACTGCTCACCTGTGGAGTTGTCCTTCTGCTGTAACTCCAATTGGTAGTCTCAGAGATTGCTGAGATCTGGGGGCCTGTAACTCAAACAGCAAATGTAGATCACTCCTGGCCCAGAGAAAGTGTGGCCTTGTTTATTTTTGAAAGCCAACAAGTGCAGGTAAAGGTTGATGAGGTCCAATTCTTCTCCAGACTCACGAGAAGGGGTCGAAGAGATAATGCTTGTGTTAGTCACAGGGGCTATCATCATACAGAACCTAGCCAGGCCTCCTGTGAGGCACCTCCATGGTTGGGTAGCTGACTATAAATTCCTTGGTGGGGAGCCCATCAATCTCCATCCCCATTATTAAGTAACCAAACCCAGGCATATTTGAAGAAAGGCTCTTGCCAGAGTTTTTCAGGAAAGGGTGCCCATGTCCCATTCTTACGCTGTTCTTTCAGCTGGTGAATCATTGATATCTTGTCATGGCCACTTTTTCCATTCCTGGGAATTTGTCAGTTGAGACTTGAATTGTGACTGACCTGACCTCAGGAGGAGGTTTAACTGGGCACAGTTAGGAGCAAAAGCAGCAAGGACAAACCTAGTCATTTGAGTCTGGTAATTGGTCTCATCATCCACTTTTCCCAATCACTCAGTGTAGACC
>NW_007790688.1:0-788 GCF_000696425.1 Galeopterus variegatus
GGGATCCGAACCTGTGGTCTTGGTGTTATCAGCACCGCACTCTCCCAAGTGAGCCATGGGCTGGCCCTTATTTCTGTTTTTTTTCTATGATGTTATTCTGACTAAGGGTACTTCTGAAGCTCTCGTGATGCAAATTTTTTATTTCTGTTTTTTTTTCTATGATGTTATTCTGACTAAGGGTACTTCTGAAGCTCTCGTGATGCAAATTTTGAGGAATTTATAACTCAAATTCTGAAATTTCAGAGTTCAGTGGTTTTGAGCTTATCTAACTTTGTTTTTGGTGTCTTGTTTCTGCTGGTTCGCACTCCTAGCATCTTGTTTCCTGGTGTGCCTGTCTTGTCTTTGGCTATGTGTTAGTCATTATACTTGAAAAGTTATTTATAGGAAAAGTTTCAGTTCAAAGATGGACATAATTTCCTACAGAGAGAATTTGCTTTGCTTTTGCCAACTGTCTTCGGACATTATCAGTCTGGCGTCTCCTTGCACCAGGTTCAAAGCTTGAGTTGCCCTGCGTGACTCCTTGCACCAGCAGTGGTCATCCATTTCTGGTGTGCACACCTGGTCCTGCATACCTGGCCCTTCTTACCTGGTGTGCAACTCCTGGGAAGGGCTAGGCTGTGTCTGGTTTCCTCCTTCCTGAGGGTGGAGCCCTGTGGGGTCTTGTCTTTTAAGAGTAGGTCTCTGGTTACCTCATGTGGGCCCTGGGCTAGCATTTCTGTCACATGGAACACCTCACAGATGTCCTCAGAAACATAAAGAAGCTTCTGTTGCTCCTTTACTTCCTTAGG
>NW_007790689.1:0-1965 GCF_000696425.1 Galeopterus variegatus
TTCGTGGCATTTGAATCATTGTAAAATCTCATGTTGACGTTGACCTGGAAGGTAACTCCCTTCAAGCTTGTGAACTTTGAAGGACTTGCTTTGGACATGCCTTATAAACCAGGCTGCCAATGCCTGCTGGGGCTCAGGGTCCATCACCATGTCCCAGAGGCAGAAAGGACAGGCAGAGGGTGCTTTAGCAGGCACTTGGGTAGTTTCACTTTTGAGAATTATTTGCTGTTGTTTCAGCTAACTGGGGTCAATCAAGCAGGGAAACTCTTCTGTCCTACCAAGATGCTCTATGTCTTTATCTTTTTCTTTTCTTTTCTTTCTTTTTTTTTTTGCAGCAGGCGGTTATGGGGATCCAAACCCTTGACCTTGGTGTTACAAGGCTGGGTTCTAACCAACCGATGCTCAACATCTTTAAAGATCTTTGCAGGGCCATATTTCCCATAGCAAAGTCAGGTGAATTGTTTTTTAGAAAACCAATTCATAAAGCCTGCTCTTTCTTCTACCTCCATCCATATATTCAAGAAGATCACAGGATACTGGACTGTGCCTTTGCTAGCAGAGGTTTGTGCAATAAAATAAATGGAATAAAATTCCTATTATATCGTGTGTGGGTTTTTTTTTTTTTTGCATTAAGGATCAGCGTGTGTGGGTTTTTTTTTTTTTTGCATTAAGGATCAGAACTGTTCTTGGTTGTTGATGTTTTATTTCATCAAAGCAAGGCATCCACATGCTTAAGAGAAACTGAACAGTGTAATTAAAATGAAAGCTTCTCCATCACCCCTGCAGATCCACTGTTCAGGGAAAATCACCGTCACTATTTCTTGTTTACTTCTTCTGATGTGTGTGTCCATAACTTTAAGTGATAAGGTCATATCTAGTTTTCTTATTTTGTTGACTTTTGACAGTGTCTATTTACTCCTAGGTGTTAAAGATGAGTAATTTTTCCAGTTGCACACTCTCTCCTATCTCTCTTTTCCCATCCTGTTTACAAATTTGTTGTGCTATTATTTGGAATTCTTCTGTTGGTTTACCTTGACATTAATACACGTAAACCAATAACATAACGTATTAATGTTAATATACATAAACCTCTATTTCTTGTTCCAGAAGCTTAAGACACTGTCTGTTTTCATGATGTAAAAAGAACCTCTCTTCCTGGTCCACCTCTCAACTATTGTTAGTTTTACATTGTTTATTACTGTATCCACAGAATCCAGAAAAGTGCCCATGCATAGTAGGTGCACAATAAATACCTACTGACTGAATGAATAAATTGTCAAGAGCTATAACATTTATATTTCATTCCATAAACCACAATTACATCTTTTGTGCTTTTATTATAGTTGGTTCTAAAAAAGAAAAGAAACAAACCCTACAATGTGATTATATATATGTTATTCACGGCTTAAACAAAAACATAATTGAACCCACAGAGAAGGGAGTGTTTTATGTCACTAAATCTGTCTTTCTTAAAGTAGAATGTTTTGAATCTCAAGGTCATCTGGAATTTTGTTTCTAACATTCTGATTTACTTAGTCTAATTAACTCTTGCTTCTATAAGAAACAGCCCTCAAGTGTCAATGGCTTAACACAAAAATTATTATTATTCATTCACCAGAATCCAGACTGGACAAGCCTGGAAATGCTACAGTCAGTTCCACCCACATTCCAATGACCAGAGCTCAGTCATATGCTCCCACCTAAGTGCAACACATGGTGGTGGTGGTAGTTTATGGTTAGGAACTGTAGTTTAGCTCTACACCCAGGAAGGAAAAGGAAACCCAGCTTTGGTGAACGCTGAGTATCTCCACTACTCACCAAAACTACACACTCCAGTGTATTCAAAAGTATACTGCACTTCAGTCTCCTTCATGAATGCACACTGCCCATTCTTAGAGTTACATGTGGTTATGCGACTTGCTTTGGCTAATGAAACATGAGCCAGTGAACGCTACACGGTTGCTC
>NW_007790690.1:0-1965 GCF_000696425.1 Galeopterus variegatus
GGAGGTCTCTGTTGTGGGGTGCCTGGGAGCCTCGAGCACACAGCACTGGAGAAGGGGGCTGCGGGAGCCAGGGTCCCCAGCTCCAGAGCATCAGAGCTCAGTGAGGCTGCTCCTTCTGTTTTGTAGCATCTGAAGAAGCACAGAGCAGGCGGGGGTGGCCTTTTCATGTGTGTTGGGGCTCTGCCAGCCAATGTCTCACCCGTGATCTCAAAGGAGATGCAGTATAGATGGGACAGGAAACGAATGCCTGCCTCCACAGAGAGAACCCTGGTGACCTGCAGGCGGCTGTGTCTCTCCCTTGCCTGGGGCCCAGGGCCCGTGAAAAGACTCTGTATCTGTTTTGTGGACACTGAAGGGCCAGGACCGGGTTTCTTGTGTCACTTACATCCTCCTTCGGTGAACACAGCCCAGAGGGGGTTCACCGTCCATTCTCAGTGAACGCAGTGTTGGCTTTGCTATCGAGATGGGTGTGTATCCTTGGCCAAAGCATGTTTTGCTCTGCTCCCCCTTCCACATGTGAGCAAGTCATCCTCTTCAACCTGTTTTGAGGGGGATGAATTTGGCCCATGGGGTAGGGGGAGAGGGGAGGACTAATGGCCTGCCCAGTGAGCCAGATGATCAGCGCCCCTGAACACAGGCAGTGGATTCTGGGACCACATCACCCTTACATGCAGCACAGGGCCTCACATGTTGGTGGCACCCAGTACATATTGGTGGGATGATTTTGCAAACAACAGAGAAACCAACAAAAAAGGGAGGGCTCCTTATTTTTAAAAACCTGGTGAGGACAGACAGGATCTCCCCTGTGCCAGAGCCCATCTCCCACCCCACCCCCAACTCTCTCCCTCCAATATGCCATTAGAACCTTTCTGATCCACTGGTCTACGTCCATCATTCAGGAGTACTGAGCCCCTTCACTTCTCAGGGCAGCTACCAAGGATCGCATCGGATACGCAGCGTGAGAAAGCCAGCATGTGGTTGCTCACGGCAGCCTCCAGGGCAGGAGGGGGTGGCCACGTCTCTCAGCCCATCTGGCCCCCAGCTCAATTGATGCTACTGTACATGTGACTTCCATCCTCATGTTCCTCTGGGTAGTCATCACCTGCTCATTTTAAGGCCTGTCACAGATATACTTGTCGTAGAACAGAGCAGTTCTTGTTTACAGGTTGAACTTTGTTTTTGTCAAGAAACCGCTGTTTCCACCAAGTGTTGTACTTTCTGTGAATTACACTTTTACATAAGGATGCACGTACAGAACCATAATGCGAAGGGTTTGGGGCGGGCGGCCTTGAGCAAACACAGCCCACAGCCATGTGTGAGGTGAGGTTCAGGATTCCTCCCTCGCCCCTACAATAGCCAGCTGGAGAGCTGTAACACTCGTGCACTAAAGTCCCCTTTGTTCTTAGGAAAAAAAAGTTGTAGGGTGTAACTAAGGTGTTGACAACACAAAAAACTTAAAATCAAACTTGTGATAAATATTTAAATCTCTTCCATTGGATACTCATAATTGTTCTTTTAAATAAAATTAAATGTAGCAGGGGCCTATTTTGGGTAAATGGGCTCTGGCTTTCTTAATAGCATGCTGTGTGGTTTCGGCAAGTTTTTGAATCTCTCTGGTATTTCCTTTCTTTATCTATGAAATGAGGGAATGTCATACTTGCTGTGTGATTTCTAAGGCCCCTTCTCATGCAAAAATTCTAATTGCATTCTTGAAAAATAGCAACATTACCTCTCTATGCCTAAGTAGGTATATGCCATATGCATTGGATTTCATTATAGAAGCAGTCCAGCCAATTATTTTTCACACATACCCTTAAGAACCAATGAAACCTCACAGTTACAAGGGCAGGCAGAAGAGGCGTGGGGTGTGGTACCTGAAGCCAGGCCTTGCTCAGTAGTGCATCTGGCACCTGCCCATCTCCTGGAGAGACCCCCACATTCCTTTCAGTGCCTCAACGTACAGGC
>NW_007790691.1:0-1965 GCF_000696425.1 Galeopterus variegatus
CTCAGCCAGTGAGCGGAACCGGTCTGCATGTGGGATCCAAACCCTCGGCGGGAGCGTCGCCGCGCTCCCAAGCAGTGCACTGTAGCAGTGTGCCACCGGGCCGGCCCCATTAAATGCATTTTTGACTTACAGTATTTTCAACTTACGATGGGTTTATTGGGATCTAACCCTATCATAAGTCAAGGAGCATCTGTACTTTTAGATACCAAATTTTCCAAACCCCTCATTTTATGGAAGAGGAAACAGATTCAGAGGGGTGGAGTAGTTTTACCTAGAGTTGTGCAGAGTCAGAGACAGCTAGTAGTTGAACTCAGATGCCCAACAGATTTGGCTAGAAGACTTTACACCAAATTGAGAACGACAGTTCATCTGAGCTCGTTCTTCGCAACAAGGAACTAGAGTTCTTGTCATGACACTCTGCTTAGCTTCCTTGTGTTCACTGAAGTTGAGTTTCATATTTTGTGAATGGAGAGTAGTACTAAAACTTGAATGATATCTCTTTCTTCTAGGTTGCCAGCATACTTTGTTGTCCCCACCCCTCTTCCTGAAGAGAATGTGCAACGCTTTCAGGGTCACGGCATACCAGTGAGTGCATCTGGAAACCCTAAGAGGCATTGTCCACCTAGCAGAATGATCCTGCTTAAAGCCCTTGGCTTTGGTACTAAAGAGCTTGTCCTCAGTCCAAGAGTAATCTAGAAATATCTTAGGGACTCCCTAGAGGAGTCTCTTACACATGAGGCTCTCTGGGTCAGAGTTCTAAAGTTTTTACAAATGCACTTGACTTTTTAGCAGAGACATTAAAAAAGCTTTAAGAGGATCACAGATATGTCTGGTGTTGAAAGCAAGCCTGCTTTAACCCCTAAGTCATTTTGAACCTGAGCCAACCACCCTGAGGGCAGTAGGATTTAAGATTCTTTTTGGCCCAGCTATTAATCTTTGTATGGGTGTGGTCGTGTTTTCTCCCAGAGACAACATGGAATTCTTCGTAGTTTTTACAGAATAAAATGGGATGGGAGCCATATTTAATGTGTCACTGTTCAAAGAAAGCAAGACTCTGGCAGTTACTCCAGTTTCTAGTCGGTGGTTGGGATTTGCCAAACCTGCAGGGAATTTAGTAAGGAATGAGAATTGGAAATAAATGCTGTGCTGGTTCACCAAAAAGGTCACTCCCATATGGGAGGAAAGAGGGTTAAGCAGTGTCACATGCCTAGAAGCCAGTGGGGGCCGCAGGTCATGAGCATGGTCCTGGCTGTCAACCAGAGACCCCCTGCCTAGTCTGGGGCTGTTCAGCACCTGCCATTCTGTGCCATATGGGAGTATGGGCCGGGTGTTGCCAGATGGCTTGGTTTTTTGGGAGAAGCCAGAGATATGGATTTTTATGAGTTTTCTGATTTCTAAATATATGCAACTGATTTAAATGTTTAAAAAACATGTCTTTGGGCCAGTGTCCCACCAGTTTGCAACCTTTGATTTAGAGCAGCAGTTCTCAAACTTTCTGGTCTCAGGACTCTTTACACTCTTAAAAATTATTGAGGATCTCAGAGTTTTTGTTTATGTGGATTGTGTCTGTTGATATTTGACATATTAAAAATTCAAGCTGAAAAAAAAATTAAACATTCATTTAAGTAAAAACTTGTTGGTGTAAGTAACGTATTTCTATGAAAAACAACTATACTTTCCAGAACAATAAAATAGAAAAATAGCATTGTTTTATGTTTTTGAAAATAGAAGACAGCTGGATTCCTGTGTCTGCTTCTGTAGTCAGTCTGTTGTGGTATGTTGGGGTTTGGTTGACCTATGTGAAGAATATCTAGCTTCATGAGGGTGGCCCTGGATTGGCGCTGAGTCACCAGCACTTACACCCACCACTGCTTTTGCACCACCAGTGCAAAAGTCAACACAGTGAAAAAAACAAATGATATCTTAGTATTATTATGAAAACAGTTTTTCCTTTTTTTTTTTTTT
>NW_007790692.1:0-1965 GCF_000696425.1 Galeopterus variegatus
CTTCACAATTTTGCAGATAGACTTGTTCTTACTATAGATTTTAGCAACCTCAGCCTATGGGGTTTTTTTTCTTTCCTTATTGAGAACTTTCACCTTTTCACTGACAGGATGCACTTTATGGCTTCTCTTTGGCATATCCAAATTGCCAGCATCACTACTTCTGTGTTTTTTTTTCTTTCCTTATTGAGAACTTTCACCTTTTCACTTACAGGATGCACTTTATGGCTTCTCTTTGGCATATCCAAATTGCCAGCATCACTACTTCTGTGCTTGGGGGCTATTAAATAAAATAAGGGTTCCTTGAATACAAACTCTGTGATACTGCCACAGTCGATCTGATAACTGAGATGGCTACTAAGTGACTAAGTGGCAGGGAGCATATACGGTGTGGATCCACTGGACAAAGGGACAATTCACATTCTGAGTGGAACAGAGCAAGAGATTCTCAAGCTTGAATGAGCCCAGGATTCTTCTGGGATACTGCTAAATCACAGATTCCCTGACCCACCCAGCTATTCAGAAACATGGGTGGGAACAGGACAGGGCGCTCAAGAATCTTTGTTTTTAACAAGCATCTAAGTGATTGGTTCTCCTAGGGCCTACTGTGAAAATATAAAATTGCTTGCTTTTTGTAATCAGGCCTCTTATTTCTCACATTTGATGTGTATCTGTAATAAAAGTGATGATATTTACATTAATTTAAAGGTCAAAAGTTTGCCATGATGGAAGAAAAGACCATTCTTTCCTGCATCCTGAGGCAGTTTTGGGTAGAATCCAACCAGAAGAGAGAAGAACTTGGTTTGTCAGGTCAGCTGATTCTTCGTCCATGTAATGGCATCTGGATCAAGCTGAAGAGGAGAAATGCAGAGGAAGCATGAGTATATTATTGGAATGTGTCCTTATCATGACAAAGGTCCTTCTTCCAGAGAAATGTGGCATTTGCAATTTATGGATCATGAGCTCAATACTCTTAATCCCTAGACCTAACTTTTTCTTGTCCCCTCTGATCTGAGAGTCAGATCTACCAAAGAGAGAGTTTTTGTATTTTTGTCACCACCACAGACATTACACATGGTCTTGGTCCAAAAAGTAGAGTAACTGAGTCAGTACCCAAATAAACATACAAAAAGTTTCTCAACAGAGAGATCCACAAGCCAATTCAATTCCAATAGGAACAAAAGATGTAATTTAATTGAAGTTCCAGAATTTTTTAAAGGTATTCTTGTTGACTTGGGAACATATATATATAATTTGAACAAGTTGATTAATTGAGGACTTTAACTTAAGGGGCTTAAGTTTTTTGAATTATATCAGTGACATCAGTTATGAGAAGGATAATTATTACAGTACTTTCCAGATTGTATCACCTAGAGCAGATCGTTTACAAGTTGACCCATGGGTTCTGTTTGTTTCCCTTTTGACTATACCTTTAGTTCATCTTTTGTAGAATCACGATCACCATTATAAATCATATATTATTGGAAGAGATTCTTCTTGGTAATTTCCAGACCCTCACAGTGCCTCGTACGGTTGATTTATGGCTTCTGGAGCTGAAAAGACCTTAGAACTTATCTATCTGTACTCCCTATGTTAGAAGTAAGGGAATGAAGTCAACAAGAAGGCAAGTTTCTGCCCAAAGTCATGCTGCTAGTTGGTGATAGGGCTGGAAATACATAGAAGTCTATGCTCTAAATCTCTCCACTCCCATTGTGATATACTGTTTACTACAATATGCTACTGCTTTGCAGAACTTAGGTCTATCACTAGATGTGTCATTAGAACACAGGTCTTCTTCCGCTGCTTTAGTCATATTTTTTCTGAAATTCTTCCATCTTTAAAGGAAAAAAAAGCTATTCATTTATATTTAGTAAACCAGTAATACCTCACTGAGTTTAGGGTTAGACCTCTAGTTAATTCAGTTCAACATACCTATCAAGATGGTAACTGACATGCATTCTCTGAGTT
>NW_007790693.1:0-553 GCF_000696425.1 Galeopterus variegatus
TCCCGGCTTCACCAGCAGATCCCACAGAACCTACGTGTACCCTGCAAGTTCAAGACACACCCTTTCAAGAAACTGAAACGTTTGCCTGCACTCCTAATCCCTCTAACCCCCTCACACTCTGTTTATGCCAACTCCAAGTCTCCCTCCATTACAGGAACAATGACCACTCCCATTAACATTATCCTATTTCTCTTACTGTGCTAGTAGGTGTTTCTAAATCCCCGTATGTTTGGTGGTTCACGGTGTGAGAAACTATTACAGGAAAACAAGGTAAACAAGGTGAAACCACACTACTCCCTTCCACGGTGGACTGTTCTCCAGCTGGATGCCAAAGTCTCGTTACCATTCCCCTTACAGGGAGTAAACTAATCCCTCAAGCCTCCTACCCATATCTATGTTTTCTTTTTGATCAAACCAAAGATTATTGTCACTGGTGGCCGGAAACTTACGGGGGATGCCCATACTGGTCGTGTCGGATCCATGATCCGCAGGTGCCGCAATATATCAACCAAATCTTTAGGCGGGACGGGTACACATTTCAATTATTCATTCA
>NW_007790693.1:1439-1965 GCF_000696425.1 Galeopterus variegatus
GCACTTGCATCTTCCTCCAGGAAGAATGTTGCTATTATATCAATAAATCTGGACTAGTAAAAACCGATATTGTCAAACTCACCAACTTAGCCTCAGACCTCAGAGCCAACCGCCCTGATCCTTTCTCCTCTTTTTTCCAAGGCTCACTTCTCACCTGGGTATGGCCAGTATTAGCACCTCTCACTGTTATATTTATAGCCTGTCTTTTTCTGCCCTGCATTATAAAATTCATTCAAACTCAACTTGGAAGGATTTCTAACCAAACTTTTAACCAGCTTTTACTTAGGAACTACCAGCTCCTGGCCACCGAGGATCCTGCTCGCTCTTCACCAGATCAGCTAACCTGCTGTTAAAATGGACCTGTCTCATCGATGGTCCCTGTTCCGGGAAGCTTTGGCCACAGACGCCTGGATGATCTCCCCTACAGCCTCCTACAAACACTGGAATCAACAAATCACTGACCTATGGCTTCAGGGAACCTTTCTAGAGTTCTCCCCCTTTGAAATTATCTTATTCTCTACCCTCT
>NW_007790694.1:0-1965 GCF_000696425.1 Galeopterus variegatus
CGCCAATAGTGCCATAGTGCCATGCCTACTGGAACCATGGGAGTGGGACCACCATGGAGACTCCAGACTTGTGGAGCTACCAGAGTGGAATGCCAGCCTGGGAGAGCTGAAGTTTGGCCTGAGACCAGGAAAGCTATAGCAGCGGAGCTCCCTGAGGACTTGGAGACCCAACCCCCACACCAGCATGTGGAGGACATTGAAAATGGAGTCAAGGTATGTGATTCGCCAGCCGTAAGATTTAGTGCCTGCCCTGCTGGGTTTTGGACTTGTTTAGGACCTGCTACCCCTTTCTTTTGGCCTATTTCTCCCTTTTTGAATGGGAATATATACCCTATGCTTGTCCCACCATTGTACCTTGACAGTAGATAAGTTGTTTTGATTTCACAGATGGGACTTTGGACCTTCTGAGTTGAAATGTTAAGATTTTGGAAATGGAATGAACGTATTTACCTTTGAGAAGGACATGAACTTTGGGGGCCAGGGCAGAATGCTGTAGATTGATTGAACTGTATCCCCTAAAGTTCATATATTAGAAGCTTAATTTTTGTGTCCCCTAAAGTTCATATATTAGAAGCTTAATTTCCACTGTAACTGTTGAGGGTGGGGAATCCTATTATGCTCATTGAAAGGTGGGGCATTGAAGAGGTGATTAGATTGTAGGACCTGCAGTAGTGAATGGATTAATAACGGTGGTCAGGGGTATGGTTCTGAGGGCTTTAAAAGAAGAGTGCATGAGGAACTCTTTTTCTCCCTACTCTGCCATATTCGCCATGTGATACCCTGAGTCAGTTGCCACCGCCAAGACCCTCGCCAGACATGTTCTCTGGACTTTGGACTTCCTAGCCTCCAAAACTGTAAGCAATAAATTTCATTTTCTTTATTAAATATCCAGTTCTTTGTAGTTTTGTTATAAGCAACATAAATGGACTAATGCACATATATGTACATTAGCATGCATAATCAAATGTATTGTTGCTATTATTATTTTGAACCAACTGCTATTGGATCAATGAAGAATAAGAAAAATTTTTATTTTACCTTTGCTTATTCCTTTTCTGATGCTCTTCCTTTATGTAGATCCTAGTTACTGACCTATATCATTTTCCTTCTCTCTGAAGAACTTCCTTTAACATTTCTTACATGGCAGGTCTACTGGCAAAAATTCCCCAATTTTCAGTTTGTCTGAGAAAGTCTTTATTTCTCCTTCACTTTTGAAGGATAACTTCGCAGGATACAGAAGTCCAGGTTGGTGTTTTTTCCCTCTCAATCCTTTAAATACTGTCACTCCGCTCTCTTCTAGCTTGCATGATTTCAGAGTAGAAGTTGGATTTTATTCTTATATTTTCTCCCATACAGGTGGTTTTTTCCTCTTGCTTTTTTTTAAAGATTTTTTCTTTTTCATAGATTTTCTGCAATTTGAATATGCTATGCTTAGGTATAGGTTAGGTTTTTTGTTAGTTTGTTTTGTTTTGCATTTATCCTGCTTGGTAGTCTCTGAGTTTCCTAGATTTGTGGTTTGGTGTCTGACATTAACTTGGGGATATTCTTAGTCATAATCATTTCAAATACTTCTGATCCTTTTTCTTTTCATTCTCCTTCTGATATTCCTGTTAGTCATATGTTTCACCTATTCTTGTTATTTTGCAGTTACTGGATATTCTGGGAATTCCATCAGTCTTTTTTTAATCTTTGCTTTTCAGATTTGAAAGTTCCTATTGAGATATCCTCAGACTCAGAGATTCTTTCCTCATCTGTTTTAATTTACTAATAAGCCCATCAAAGGCATTCTTCATTTCTGTTAGGCTTTTGATCGCTAGCATTTCTTTCTGGTTATTTCTTAGAGCTTCCATCTCCCAGCTTACATTATCCATCCATTCTTGCGTATTGTCTACTTTTCCCATTAAAGCCCTTGGCATATTAATCATAGTTGTTTTAAACTTTCAGTCTGATAATTCCAACATCTCT
>NW_007790695.1:0-1965 GCF_000696425.1 Galeopterus variegatus
AAATTGGTATTATGTACTGGGCTTGCTTGTCCACACAATCAGACTCTTCACCTTTCTCAATTTGTGTGATATTTTGGGGGACTCTTTTCTCTGTATTAGGTTTGTGGGCTAGATTCTGAAGAGATAGTTTTTTGCCTCAGCGAAATAGCCCCATTCTGCCTTTTTAGGAGGACTTGGCTATTCTTAGCTATATAACATTTTTCTGATGAAAGTTAAGTATTGGTAGCCAATGGTTAGTGAATTGAGTGTGGGTTTTTAGTAAATGTACTTTAAAAATCTCATACACCCTAATATCTGCACTATGTGTGTGATGTTTTATTTTGAGTGACCTCTAAGCTGGTTTGTCTTTGCTTTCTTTTTCTATAGTGTTGACCACTAGGTTACTGAGCCATATTTATTATAATCAGTCATAGTTGTATAAATCTTTTCTTCTTTTGTATATTAATTAACACATTCTCAGCAGGCACCAGACTAACAGCAAATAGGAGTAGTTTGCCATTTAATTTTGGGGAAAAAGAACTGTTTAAATGTCTGTGACTATAAACTTTCCTTGGCCAAGTGCTGTTAATAGAGCACTGTTGGCTCATGATTGAACATGCTCTTTAATGGGTCTAAAATGAAATAAATCAGACTAAATGTGGCATTTTCATTTGTTATTCTGATCTGCAGTATTCAGTATGGGCACCGCTAGTCACATCTGGCTTTAAAATCTATTAATTAAAATTCAGTAAAATTAAAAATTCAATTTCTCAGTCACAGTAGCCACATTTCAAATACTCAGTAGTCACATGTGGCTGATGGCTATTATATTGGACATGGCAGACACAGACAATTTACGACATTGCAGAAAATTTTACCTGATGTTGCTGTTCTGGATGTCAAGCTGAGATAAATACATCCTGGCTTTAGAGATAACTCAATAATAACAGTGAGAAACTAATTTTCAAAGCAAAAAAGAGTGAACTCCAGCAAACAAGTGGTTAGGTTTCTTTCTGACTAAAAGTTCATACTGAATAATGCTTTACTGAGTAGTGTATTGAACCAGGAGATAGTGTTGTCCCAAAGATCTGTGAATTAAAGTCTGTAATCATTTTTCTCCTCTCACACACTGAAGGCAAGTAGCGGGTCTGAGAGTGGGAGCCCAAAAAGAAGAGGCCAGAGGCAGCTGAAAAAACAGTAAGTCTTTTATGGGGGAAATTACTTAATCTAGTAGTTTTGAAACATGTCAGCATTTCTAGGACTGCCTTCATTATGTCTTTAGTGTCCCCAGATCTCAGAGTCTGCTTCTGTCTTTCTTAACTTGCTTGGGTTACTATCTACCTTGACCAGCTGCATAAACAGCAGCTCTAGAAGCCCACAATTCTCAATTTAACACATGGAAGCGTTCCACATATGCTTGGGCTATTTCTTGGGGCAAATCCCAGCTTCTTACATCTGGTTAGCCCACTTTTTGTCTTTTTAGAAATGTGCATAAATACTAAACATATAGGAATTTGGAATTCTGGTTAAGCAAGCAACAAATTTAGATTTGCCATTTTTCATTTTCATTTATTCTTTGTGTTGGCATGGCAAAGTTAATATTGACTCAGCTCCCATTTTAGTGTGAAATTATATATTGTCATTTCCATATAATTTTAATATTAGATAGGCCAGAAAATTTTAATGTGAAATTACTTTTTAACAGATTATATGTTCATTATTTTTTTAGTTTAAAAATTTTTGCTAATGGTGAAAAATCATTTTTTTTGGAGAAGTAATTTAAAAATCTTCTTTGGAGTAGGTGTGGATCCCTTTGACAATATGAATTCTATAAATCCTCTCAGAAAAATATAGATATTCAAAACTTTATGCACCAGGTCACGGGTTCTCATGTTAAACAATTATGTGTGGCTTCTATTAAAAGCTCCAGTTAGGGCCGGCCCGGTGGCGCACTGGATAGTGCGCCGCTTGGGAAGCGCGGCGGCG
>NW_007790696.1:0-1964 GCF_000696425.1 Galeopterus variegatus
CCCACTTCTAATCCTCACACGGAGGTGGTTGTAAATGTTCCCAAAGCTGTACAGCGTCGAGAGTCCACATCTCCCCTGCGCTCTCCCACTGTGATATCGTCTGTGTTTTGTTTAACTAAAGTCCGGTATTCTGTTAATTCAAAGTGCATGGTTCTTATGCCTCATGTCTTTATTCTGTTTTTCTCCTTTCTTGCGCTGCTGAGTGTCCCTACTTCCAAACTGTGTAATTGCTCCTTCCAGAAGCTGGGTGGGGCCCAGAGGCTGCAGCCTTCCCATGCACCCCAAACTTAAAGTACAGCCCAGACCAGGCGCCAAGGGCTCTGTGCTTTCACGTTCTTTATGGAGAAGCAAAGTCCCAGTGGTGACATCCCAGGGGCTGGCCTGGGGCGGTCCCTGCCTGGGCAGGTGCAGGTGCGGGCGGGTGAGTTGGCCTGTCAGCAAGCGTCACACTGACCGGATGCGTCTTGTCTGTCAGGATGTTTGAGGAGCTCCCTCAATAAGCAAAGTGCATGGCCAACAAAGCCACCCAAGCTCTCGGTTGTGACTGGAGCAGTCCGGTGCCTGCCACACACCTGGGGACAGTGCAGGGCATCTGGCCCTCAGGGCAGCCCACCTCCCTCAGCCTCTGACAGGATTCATGAGTTGCCTGTTAGATTTGAAGGAGAGGACAGAGTGGCCACTGAGTGTCTGGTGCTCTTGCTCCTGAGAGGTTTCCTTTCCTATATGGGGCCGCAGCGGTGGCCGCCCCTGGCAGGTGCTGCCTCCAAAATATGGTATCAACAGCTGCAGTCCTTGTGATTAGGACCAAGGGTAAAGTCAGCCTCATGGTCCCCTCCTTATTGGTCTGCAGCCGTAGTTTGTGCCTGCTGTTTACAGTGTCCAGCACTGTCCCATGCCTGGCCCGGTGGAGTGACAGCCAGCCCTGCGGTCTGAGGCCCTTTTCTGCTGTGGTTCCTACCGTAGGACCCTGTCTTTGATGTAGCCTCACTGGTTTCAGGTGAGCTGGCGGTATTGGGAAAGACGGCCCTGTGTAGTCTTTGGGGCCAGGCCGGCAGTTCAGGGCACGTCCGCTACAGGTGGTTTCTGTCCTGAGTGAGGGGTTGTTTTGAGGTTTACATCCCCAGGTGCCGTGTGTGGCCGTTGCTGGTGCTGCCGTGGCCTGGGCTTCTCCGCCCCCTCTCCCCCGCCTTTATAGAAAATATTCTGTAATGCTTCCTTTATTATCTTGCTGTGAACTTTAGAGAAAATATGATCTTGTTACGTGTCCAACTTAAAAAATCAATTTAAATCATGACAGGAAGGGGCCGGCCCGTGGCTCACTCGAGAGAGTGCGGTGGTGATAACACCAAGGCCACAGGTTCGGATCCCATACAGGGATGGCCGGTTCACCCACTGGGAGAGCGTGGTGCTGACACCACCAAGTCAAGGGTTAAGATCCCATTACCGGTCATCTTTAAAAAAAAAATCATGACAGGAATATAAAAGTAAGAAAGCAATGTTAATAAAATGTACGTTTGAATATGCGGATTGTCAGGCACCAGGTCGGCAGTCTCTCGTCCCTGCGAGTGGACTCACGCTACCTCAATGGTCACGCTCAGGCTGAGGCAGCAAATGGACTGGGACTTGCACCCTGAGGGCACTGCCACGGTGCCTGGGTGCTCAGAAGTGGGCATCAGTCTGGACAGTGTTCCAATACAGCGCTGTATGATTTTCCCTCAGTTTACCTAGTAAGCAGCACCCTAGGAAACTCAGTGAGTGTTAAGACTGTGTGCAAAAAGATTTTTGTTTAAAATGGAGTTAAGTCCTGGGCTCACACGGTGCCCTACAAGGTCTTGGTGCCAGAGGGCCGGGCAGGCCCTGGAAGGCCATGCAAGGGAGGGCGCTCGGCTCTGTTGAGTGACGCCCAGGTGTCGGATGCCCGAGGGCAGTGCCAGGCTTGCTGAGGATCTGTTGGAAGAAGCAAG
>NW_007790697.1:0-1964 GCF_000696425.1 Galeopterus variegatus
CCCCCTCCCCCCTCATGTTTTTGCCTAAGCTCCCAGGTGATTCTGATGAGCCACTGATCTAGGTGGTGGCCACACGGGGGCTTCTTTTAGTTTACTCCTTCAGTAAACAGTTGTCAGGTGCTTACCATGTACACGGCACTTGCAGGGTGGTGGGGGCGGGGAAGAGCCACTGTCAGGAAAGGTGTTGGGTTTCCAGGACCCATCTAGAGACCCCTCCCCCAGGGCCAGTTCTTAGGCTCTACATAGACACTGATCTCCCCAGGGCAGCATTGATCTCTTGTCCTTTAGGCATTGCTCCTCATCAGCATTGCTGAGTTGGTTTTGTCCCAAGGTTGGATGATTGTCATTCTGGATGGCATTTACTGTGTTGGCATATTTGCTTATTGAAACGCCAGCAGGAATTTACCCTGGAGCAGTTGTCAGGCTCTTCTCTTTTAGAGGAACTGACACAGAATATGTCAGTCATTTCCTCCATCAAGGTCAGCTATGAAAACACAGCCCTTTTGGCAATTTGATCTAATTAACAGTCACTGCTGCAGAGGCACTGGTTCTAGCTGCCGGGCTTTCTGTGGTGTTGGCCATCATTTGCAGGAAGGATAAAGCACCATGGATGCTGGTGCTGGATCTGGCCACAGGCACATAGCTCTGGATGAGGGTCAGGTTGGTGTTCCTGCATTCCTGGTATGTGTTGACCTGAGTACCTGAGAGCTCGGTGTACCTGGACAGCTGGCCCTCTAGAGAGCCCCAGGGGGATGCTCGTTACCCAGCTGTGACACCTGCTTTCTGCCTGTGACACCATCTGTCTTGCTTTCTTTTAGAGCATGGCATTGTACCAGTTACCAGTGATTGCCAGTACCTCTTCCCTGCCAAGGTTGTCTCTCGCCTGGTGAAGTGGGTGACAATTGCCCATGAGGATTACATGGTAGGTGGAGTGAAAGGTCACCCTTGCTGTCCTGGGGACTGCAGGACCACATCCCCTTTCAGCTTCTGCCCTCCCCCTAACCATACAAGAAGGGCAGGGGATTTGACTTAAGGAGACAGCAGTTCACTCCTTGTCTGGTGCCTGTTCTAGGAGCTGCATTTCACCAAAGACATTGTGGATACGGGACTGGCTGGGGACACCAATCTCTACTACATGGCACTCATTGAAAGGGGCACAGGTAATTGCTCAGCTGATCACAGTGGTTCTAGGCAGCAGGAGCCACCAAGAATCAAGAAGTTCTGACATCAAAGAGTCCAATGTTTCCTTATGTTTCTTGCACTGTCTTAGAACTGCAGACACCTTGCTGGGCTTCTGCATGTCCTGGGGTTGCCCAGAGGAAGTGAAAGACCCTGGAATCTTTGCCACAGGACTTAGCAAGTATTTGTGAGTGTGGGAGCCACTGTTCAGCAAGGGCTTGTTCTGAGACACAGTCACATACGTACTTTATCTCATTTAATCCTCACAACAGTCCTGAGGGTGGTAGTAAAACTCCTGTTTTATAGGTGAGGAAATTCTGGTTTAACAAACCCAGGCTGACTCCTCAGCCTGAGCTCTTCACCCTTTGCTTTACCACTCTCTAGTATCAGACACTTTGTGCTTCTCCTCGTCACAGAAGGACAGAGGTGTCACTCTCAGGTTGTAAAGGGCAGAGTCTCAGGACCCCATCCGTCTTCTGCAATACCTGCACTTCACTCACTTTAGAGGCATCAGAAGCTGTGATTCCTCACACCTCTCCCGGCAGCTAAATCTGCTGGGGCTTCCTGCTGGGGCCCCCCAGATGCTGCACTTGGGCTGCTGTGCTGTGTCCCTCCCCAGCCTCAGCAAGCCTGGCACTGCCCATGGGAGCTGATCCCCCGAGACTCGGTGCTGTGGCTGCCAAGCCCAGCAAGTTGTCTGTAGTTCTAAGACAGTGCGAGAAACGTAAGGAAAGGTTGGACTCTGATATCCGAGCTTCTCTGTCACTACCCCACTTTCTTCCCTT
>NW_007790698.1:0-1964 GCF_000696425.1 Galeopterus variegatus
AAAAGGACATTTATAGATTAGATAGTACATCTCTCTCATTTTATACAGTCTGGAGAAAACTTTATGAAGGTTATCCAGCTGTTTAGTGTCAGATTTTTAGCATTTTGCTTTTTAAACTAAACAAAGCCACCTATACTTTTCAATCAATATGAACGAAAAAACGAATTCTACAAAGCCAACCTAAAAAATCTAACGGCCCCTTCCCTGCATAATTGGTGGCTTCAAGTTAGAGGAAAACAGCTAATAATTTAAAGTTGCTTTAAAATGGGGGCCTATGAGTTCATTTTTATATTGTAAAATAATGCCCCAGCACCTTGCTTCTTATACCTTCGTTGTTTTCCTGTTCCAGCTTGTCGAGATCAATATACATTGACTTCTATTTTCCTAGATAGTATGTCATTACTCTAGCTTTCTTTCAAAATAAATTTCTATTATAAAAGCAAAGGCAATAGTAAGATATGTAAGAACAAATCTAACAAGAGTAATACATGCTCAATAAAGAAAAATTAATGTTAAAGAAAAAAAAAAACCCCACCCACAAATTCCACCTACACAGATAACCCCTGTTAACATCTTCTCAAACTGTATTTTCAGTTCTTTTAATACAGGTATTCTTTTACTATTACCAATATATTACTGTGATTATAACAGGCAGCTAATGAGTGAGGTGGATATTATAGATATGAAAATTATTCAGATTTTTAAAAGTTTAATTAAAATATTTTAACGAATTTAAAATATTTTGGGTTTAATGCAGACATAGCTGCTACCTTAATTCCTGTTCAGAATAAATTAGCACACATTTTCAAAGTAATTAAAGCTTTAAGATGCTATCACAGAACAATGTAAGAAATTAGAATACCATACCAATAGTTAATCTTTAAACCCAGTCTCCCATATTTCAAAAAATATATATTTTTAAATAAATCCTCCTATCATTACTATCTTGATTTAGCAATTTCATTATCTGTTATATTACAGTAAACTGCAACTCTATCTGTGGAAAGCACTAAGTGCCTGGCAGGAAGCATCTCTTGGTGACTGCAGTGCAAGAGTATGCCAATGGACACTGAGTATAGAAATTCCCCACTGTCTACCCTGTTATCTTTCCCAACTCTATTCCCAGATTTTCGGGGAGGGAATTGTATTTCAGTACACACAGGATATGAACCATTTTTTTTGCCAAGAAATCTCCCAACTCCAACCCTTCCTCCTCCCCCATTCCATAGGCAATGATGCTACTCTAAAGTCTTTCAGATTAACAATGACTTCTTTCAAAAGGAAATGCAGGTGAAAAGTCAAAGAAAATAATTGTAGCAAATGAAAATCAAAGTCATTCTCCAGGCTCTCCACAACCTTAGAATTGCCTATGGCAAAGAAAATGCTCTCATTGAGGTTAAGTTAGCTCTTCCTCTCTTCAAGTACTTCTAAATGCCCATAAATACTGTATTCTCAAAAAAAAAAAAAAGTACTGTATTCTCCAATAAGAAAAGGAAACTTTATTTTTGTATAATGGCGGGGTTGGCCTCCAAAGACCTGTTTTTTAATCTCAAATAGGGAGACTCTGAAAATTATTCTTAGAATTTCCTAGTCACCTAGCCAATAACCTTTTATATGGGTCAAGTGCAAAAATTAATCAAAATCTTTCAATACATGTACATAAAAAGACAATGTAATTAACAAAGGACCACAAAACTACTGTTTTACAAAATTACACACTTGTACTAGTATGACTGAAAAAGACATGTTTTTAACAGAAGGATTGAACGTGGATTAAAAATTACTTTTAGGTTTTAAGATGCATAACTTAGAGAAAGGGAAGCTATCCCATACCTATCCGTCAACAGTAACAATTCCAATAAATTCAGGACTGATTGCAAAATGTTTGTTCACAAGCTTAAAAAATTCACTGAATGTAGCAGATGTCATGTTGACTCCTAGCATTTTTCATCACCAAATACATA
>NW_007790699.1:0-1964 GCF_000696425.1 Galeopterus variegatus
ATAATAAAACATTTGACGACGTACAATAAAATTTAATGTATTATTATAAAGTAATGAGAATAATTTTTTATATAACTTGAAAACTGGAAGCATTTTCATACAAATTCCAAAAGTCATTTAAATATTTGCAGAATGTTTTTAATAAAAGTATAACTTTTTCCCTTCCCTCCCCCCCAAAAATCTAATTGGAAAAAAATCATTATTCTATATTATCTTGGTGTGATATTTTTAAATGAAAGTCTTATTTTAAACTTATACCTAGTAAAAGATGAATAAAAGTATCTTTAAGAATATATGTGTTGGGCCGGCCCGGTGGCGCACTGGATAGTGCGCTGCTTGGGAAGTGCGGCGGCGCTCCCGCCCGAGGGATCGGATCCCACATACGGACCGGTTCCCGCTCACTGGCTGAGCGAGGCGCGGAAGTGGCGCCGAGGGTTGCGGTCCCGTTGCCGGTCCCCGGTCCGGTGCGGGGGCAATACTGAGGGTTGTGATCCATTGCCGGACACGGAAAAAGACAAAAGACAAAAAAGAAGAATATATGTGTTAACAAAATACTAGGATTCTGAATAAACTCTGCTTGTGTTTAAGACAAGAACGATTCAGATATTTTGGTGAAGTCATGGCTATTATTTTTATCATCCCAGGGAGTTTTCCCATCTCTCTTGGTAAATGACAGACCTTGCTCCCCTTCTCTCACTTGCTCCAGGGCTTGAATTTCATAATAACAGTGAGATGGCACATGACCCAAACAGGGAACATCAAGGTTTTCCCTTGATCAGGGAAACAAATGAAAAATGATTTTATTTACTGGGCCATCTTAGTCAGTCTGGGCTACTATGACAAAATACCTTAGACTGGGTAATTTACAAGCTGAATTTTGTTTTTCATGGTTAGGAAGTCTGGGAATTCCAAGATGAAGGCACCAGCAGATTCAGTGTCTAATGAAGTCCTGTTCCTCATAGATGGTGCCTTCCATGTGTCCTCACATGGTGGAAGGGACACACAAGCTCCCTCAAGCCCTTTTATGAAAGCACTATTTCCACTCATGACAGCAGAGCCCTCATGACCTAGTCATCTCCCAAAACTCCCACCATTTAATACTATCACTTAGGGGATTAGGTTCCAATATAAGAATTTTGGGGAACACCATCATTCAAACCATAGCATGGGGTTTCTAAGATCAAGCTGTTTGTTGGTAGCCATCTTCCAAACTATAAGGATAGAACCTATTTGCAAAATGAAGCCAAGCAGAGACTGAGAAAAACAGAAGATGATAGAAAGAGAAAAAGAAAAAAATTTCTTGGTGAGGTGGAATCCCTCATTTAAGAAGTCCTCAAGGCTTTGGTTTAAAGAAGGAAATAGCTGTAAGATGACACCCATTCTCTCCCTTTCATGGGAGCATTGGGGAGGTGGTGCCTCCAGAAAAAAAAATGAGAAAGGTGACCTGATCAAATTTCCTTATAAACATTTGAAATGACTTGCCTTCTGGCAGCACACCAATAGTATTTACAAAGAGGAAAATTCTCACCTATGCGATGATGTTTTTAGAAGGATATACCCAGTCTGTGTAGAATTACTTGTAGTAAACAAATCTGGAATCTATGGATTTATGGGAGATGGCTCCCTGGAAAATCTCATGTAAGCTATGTAACTATTTAGGTACAAAACGGAGGCGTTTTATAACCAAACAACATTCCTGTGTGAGTAATGTAGCTTCACACATTATTTATAGAACTCATATATCAATCTGGGCCAGAGCACATCCAGATATGATAAGAAAAGACTTGTAGACCTGCATTGGTGGTTCTGGAAGATTTCTCTGCTTTACCTGTGCCTCTTGTTACTTGTATCTTTAAAATTATTGGTAAAACTTGACTGAGTAAGGTATTTAATTCATGTGAGTCCAATATGACATCTGACTTTTTGTATTATCTCAGTTTTCCCTTTTTTTTTTTTTTTTTTTT
>NW_007790700.1:0-1964 GCF_000696425.1 Galeopterus variegatus
AGCTGCTCCATGAGTATTAGCTGAGAGAATTAATGATGAGTATTACTTCCTTACCCTGACTGTTAGAGAAACCATTTTAGGAGATGGGCTTTGGGATCAAACAGAGCTGAGTTTTAATCCCAGATGCACCCATCACTGGCTGTGTCTTCCTGGACAGGTCATTTGCTTTCCCTAGCTCCAATTTCTTATTCTTACAGTGGGAAGGGTATAGTTCTTATCTTGCCATAGGACTAAAGAAAATAATATGTGTTGGAGGGGTTGGCACATAGAACACATACCGTAAAAAGTATCTTCCCTGGGGTTGGCCCGGTGGCGCACTGCTACAGTGCGCCGCTTGAGAGTGCGGCAGCGCTCCCACCGAGGGTTCGGATCCCACATACAGACCGGCCGCTCACTGGCTGAGCGAAGTGCGGGCACGACGCCGAGGGTTGCGATCCCGTTGCTGGTCACGAAAAAAGACAAAAAGTAAGAAAAAAAAAAAGTCTCTTCCCTTACTTTTTGAGATATCCAATTCAATTTTTTTTATTAATGTTTTTGCATCTCCCTTATCTGAGACTAAATTCAGAAAAGAACAAAATATGTAAGGGAAAGGCTATAAAAAGAAGTAGGAAGTTTAGAAAGTGGCAGGGACATTGAGATTTTTCCAAATCTCTTTCTAACTTTCTTTTGGTAACATTTGTTTTGCAAAAGTAGGTTTCTGTTTGTCAGTTACACAGATCACCTTTTGTTGACCCTCCTTCTCACTTGTAAGTTATAAGTGAGAAGGAAGCATAGAGTGAAAAAAAGTGTCAAAATTCCCTATACTTGTCCCCTAAATGCAAGAACGAGGGTCGATAGGCCCTATTCTGTTAGACATGTATTTGTTCTTTCTCTCTCTTGAAAGGGTGAGCTCAGGGAAGCAGGAGGGTGGGATGATTCAGCACACTGGCTCCGTGGTCAGATGGGTTACGAGGATAAAATAAATGCACATAAAGAAAGCTTTAGCAAGATATCAGACACACAGTGAGCCCTAAATAATGCCAATATTGGTGATGATGATGATTATGATGATAACTAGAAGAAAAGCCCTACGAAAACAAGTAAATTTTTTAATAAGGGGGAAAAGAATTTGTAGAACCCTAGTTCAATATTAGTTAAAGTTTTTTCTCTTATTTTTGTTTACATATTACCTATAGGAAATGAAATGTGTTATTACTATTATTATTTTTAAACAATAATTTATTATTTTTCACGTTTTTGTGCATTGATGATGCAGTAATTCTTCTTTACAAGGTGTCGACTGGGCTACAGAGATTGCTGAAAGCTCCAAAACGGTCTCACTCAAATGGCTAGTGGGTATCACCTGGATCAATGACAGCCAGTGTGGTACTCTGCAGTACTCCTGGCGTGCTGTGTCCAATTCAATATTATACCTGCTGCAGTGATGCTGTAGTACTCTATTCCAGATTTCTTCAGAGCTGGGAAGTTGTGGCAAAGATGACCAATTTCAGAACTTGTTTAGAGTCTGCTTGTACCCCAGCATGTACTTTCTGCATTTTATAACGTGCTGGATCCTACAGTGGGTCCAGTGTCTACTTCTTCGCGGCCACCATCTTCCTGCCTCAGATGCAGGATGCCCCGACCAAGAGCAGCCGCCAAGATGGCTCAGGAGCCAGAAGGGCTTAACTTGGTTTTTAATTCGTCTCATGGTAGGGCACCTGGTTGCTAAAACCTAAATCACATTTAAACTCTAGCTGTAGGAGAGTCTGGGATACATAGCTTTTAGTTTTTCCCCATCTCCTTGATATCTTTCAAATCCATCCATTCTCTCCATTCTTTGCATCACCACTTTAGTTCAATCCAGTCATTGCTCTAGCAGAGTCCTAACTGATCCTAAAATGTATTATTTTTACTTAAAAATACCATTTATTTTTTATTTTTTATTTTTTTTGTCTTTTTCCGTGTCCGGCAACGGATCGCAACCC
>NW_007790701.1:0-1964 GCF_000696425.1 Galeopterus variegatus
GGGCTCCTCCTGCCCCCGACCGTCAGCTACCTGAGAGCAGGCACTGCACCTCGTCCTTTCAGATAAGCTGTTCTGTTCAACCTTCTCCCAACGCACTGAGCATCACAGGTAAGCAAACAGCTTCCGAGAAGTTAGCAACTTGCCCAAGGCTACACAGCTGTTCAGCAAAGAGGTAGCCCCGGAGTCCAGGGCGGGGTTCTCTGGAGCCCGCCCTCCTTTGCTTTACCGCCTGCTGACACGTGGTCTGCCGATTCTGTGGGGGCTGGAGGGCATGTCCTGGAGGGGCCAGTGGGTGGTTAGGGATTCACTAAAACCCCTCTTGCCACCCCCATAACTGATGCTTTAGTGAAGTCCTTCAGAGAGTGCAGGAAGCATTTTTAAAGTGCTGAGAAGTGCTCAGAACCTGGTGGGGAACCAGGGAGCGCTGTCTGCTGTTCAAGGCAGCTATGGAGACTGAGCTGGCTTAGAGTTCCCACGGAATCACCTGCGAAGGAGCCACCAGATATCTCTTGGGTTCAGTGGGGTTCAGTGCAGGGCACTTCACACAAGCCATGTCACTGACCCCTAGAAGGAAGCCCTAGATGGGACACTTTCACTGTGTGTTACAAATAAGGAAAGGGAGCTCCTAAGAGAAGGGAGGAGGAACGGGGGCCAGGGCCAGGAGCTGGGGAGCCGCATTCAAATGTGCTGGAGTCCAATGCCCACTCTTTCCACCAGATCCCAGAAGCTTGGAAACCCTTTACTAGGACGTTCTTCTCTGCAGCCCAGCGGGGTGTCCTGAGGGGTGTGTCTCCAGAAAGGCTCTCCGCAGAAGCCCAGGAGTCTAACCTGGCAAGTGGACTCAGACATCCCTGTAGCTGATCTGGGCTGGGCCTTCAGGTCCTGATCTTGGTAGGAGTGGGAGACAGGGGCAGGCTGCATGGTCCCCTGCTGCACCAAGGCTCACTGACAGCTCAAGGCCCCCTCCCATGTCCACGGATATCCTGGCTCACCACAAAGCTGTGACACTCTGGAGGGTGGAATCAAAGCACCCACAGCCCTTATCGTCCTTCCAGGAGCCCAGGCAGCAGGAGAGCTGCCACCTGCCCACATGCTGCTTCCAGGCCCTTAAAGTCCCTCTGGTCGGAGCGGAGTACCTGCAGGGCCTGCTCCTGCGCAGCTATGGCTTACCTGTTGGTGGTCAAACAGCCTCTGCTCTCTGGGCCTGTGGAGCCAGAGCCACCAAGCATGGCTCCTGCCTTTGACAGGCCAGGCTCGGGGGGACCTGTGCGCTTCCCTCCAGCGCCCCACCCTGTGGCATAACCACCTTACACCATGCCCAGTCCGCGCCCCTGCCTCCCCTGCACCTCTTTCCACCCCACCCGCCACCACAGTTCACACCGACCTCAGCCCGCAGGCACTGAGGACACAGCACAGCCTCCAGAGGGCCCTGCCCCAACCAGCCACAGAAGACAGCCTCGCAGCAGTGTGGCGCCGGGTGGCTACAAGGACTGGGTAGCAGGGACAGGGACCACGATGCCAGCAGCAGTGCATGTCCTGGGCTGGAGGGGGTGGTGTGGATTTCCTACCTTTTTGCCCTGTTCCTTGCGGCAGTCCCGGGGGACCCTGCAATCAGCTCCAGAGTGGCCCCAGAGGACTCCTCCAAGTGGGGGTAGTCGACTGGCAGCCCAAGGAGTGCCAGGCTGAGGATGCACATCGGAAAAATGCTCCAGAGCAGCTGAGTTTAGCGGGACTTTAAAGAACGCATTCGTGCATATCTTTTCAAACAAATATACGAAATATAATTTTCATTTTAACACATCAGGGAGGCAGACTGTTAGACAACTCCGTTCTTTTCCTGTGACATGTGCACGTGTGAAAGCAGACTTCTATACAGTCCACCTCCAGCTCATTAAATATATATACCCCATTAAATATAACAATTTAATAACTGCACTGAAAGTCCAGATAATAGAAGAAAGTCC
>NW_007790702.1:0-1964 GCF_000696425.1 Galeopterus variegatus
ACAGAGCTTCCTGACTTAAAGTCTACAATTTAAAAATAATGTATAGATCCAACAAATATTTTGTTCTTTCTTTTCAGGTACTTTTTCATATCCAATCTCTTATTTAGGGTATTTCTCCTATAAAAAGCACACTTTTTTCCATCCATCACAACAGTTATAATTTCATTTATTCTGTTAATAGCTATAATTATTACTAATATAATGAAATTTTAATCTTTCTCTTAATATTTACTCTATGGCTCTTCTTTTCCTGTCATTTTTTGCCTTGCATATGTGTGTGCTTGTATGTCTGTTTTAATAACATAGGTATTCTTATCACTTTTTTATCTTTAAATTTTTAGACTTCTTGTACTATATTTTGGGGATTATTTTAGAGATTACAATATTCACCTTACATTTATTATATAGTAGAAAATTAAATAGTGCATTAACCACCTTGTTGAAAATGCTAGAAATTTAACACACTTTAACTATAGGGAGTTTACTTTTCTCCTGCCTTACATATTTTTATTTTACATTTATTTTAAAATTTGCAGGACATTGTTATCTTTTTTTATTCAGTCCTTATTAATTTATACTTAGCTGCATGAAGAGTCTTCAAAAAGTTCATGAAAAGATTCATATTATCTTTTAATTCCATTTGCTATGAATTTTTTGAAATACCCCAGTATATGTACCTTTCTTTTTATTTATAATTTTGTGCTGCATTTCTTTTCTTATTCTCTGCCCCAGAACTTGCTTTTGTAGTTATTTTAACATTGGTTATGTCAACAACTAATTTTTGCCATAGTTTTTTGTTGTTGTTGTTTGTTTTTTTAACTTCAGCAGAAAACTACTTTTCTTTTTTTTTTTTTTTAGCATTAAATGATATTTTCACTGGAATTAGAATTCTGACTTAGCAAGTACATTCCTTAAGCATTTTAAATATGTGATATTACTGCTTTTAGGCTTTTTTCTTTTGACAAGCAAGTTGTCACTCCCTTTGAACATAACCTTATTCTGACATATTTTAAAACATATTCTTTTGCAATGCTCTTAAACATTTCTTTTTTTACTATGATGTTCTTAGGTTCCATCTTCCTATCTATATTTTTATTTATGTTGTTGATGGCTTGCAAGCATTCTTGAATATACGGCTTAATTTGGAATATTACTAATTATGATCTTATCAAATACTTCTGCTCATTTAATTTCTACTTTTTCTTTGAGCATCTTATTACACATACATTAAAAGATTTCACCATCTTACTAAAGTACTATACAATATTTTCTTCATTTTCATCTATATGGTTCTGATTAGGTATTTTCTATGAATCTACCTGCTACTTCACTAATCCTCTCTTCTGTTGTGTATATATTTTTTTCTTTTTACCAATCTTTTACATATTCTCAATTTCAACTCTTTCACTTTAAAAATTTTTAATTTAATTTTAATTTCTACCCAATTCATTTGGTGTATTTTTTTTAGTAAAATCCTCAAGCTTAAATATTTTCTTGAATATATTAATTACATTTATTTAAAAATTTTAAAAGACTATCAATAAGTCTGCTTATAGTGTCAATTTATTTACTTGATTCTGTTTCTTTATAACAATTATTTTTATTGTGTCCCATCACCGAAACCTCCCGACACAATAATCAACTACATTGTATATTGACAAAATAAAAATAATAAAAAAAATAAAATAAAATAAATAAAATAATTTTTTTAAAAAAAACAATTATTTTTAAACAAACGTTAGATATTTGTTAAAAAATTGTAGAAATTCTGATAAGGCTGAAAGAGGGAAGATAGATAAACTTAATCCAATCAAGGTGTGAGCTCCTTTGAAGACAAAAGCCATTTTTATAATGCTCTATTTATCTATGATTCATCTGTTTCTCATTGTGCCCTAGAAGTCACAACCTAGTGCTCCCTCGCTTTCTTTCTGGTTCATAAATCAGAGACAAATCCTCTCTGATTT
>NW_007790703.1:0-1964 GCF_000696425.1 Galeopterus variegatus
CCTTTATTTATATTTTTCTAAGAGCCATAATTTTAGCTTTAAAAAATTATATCAATTATAAATTCAAATATTAGATGTATGTAACCAAATTAATAAATTAAATATTATGAGTATATACTGGACTATTTCTTCAGCACCTCTAAAAATCTGCATAATTAAGTTGGCAAAAAAATTATTTTAGATTTTTTTTATTGGAAAGTATGAGAAATCATATTCTACTGAGTAACCTAAGGCATTTCAGGTTAAAAAAAAAAAAGAATAACAGGTTAGCATTGCTGCTTTAGAAATAGAATCTAAAATATAAAGATTATCTAAAATTGTTTTCATTTTATCAGAGTTACATAAATTTTCAAATGATGATTTTTCTATATACCCCTAGGGCAAGAAAAAAAAAAAGAATGAACTTAAAAGTTGAGCAAGATTGGCAAAATAGCAAGTTCAATATGAAATATTTGAATTGTGCAAAGAAGTATGGAAAGAATATTGGCTCTAGTTTGATTTTTACCATAAGCAACCAATATAACCTTGAGAAAGCAATTTCAAATTCTTGAAATGAATCTACAAAATGCGATTGGATTAAATTATCTTGAAGGACATTTCTAGGATCGAATCGTTTGACTGAAAAGAGAAAAGAAAATACGTTTTGGAGTGTATGACTTAATAATTTTATTTTTTAACTAAAATAATGATGTGTCAGCATATGACAAAATTTCATAATAATACTCAACATTAATACTAAAAACTACACTAGTACTAAAATTTGGGAGAAATTTCCACTAATCACATGACTAAAACTTATCCAAATGAATGGACTATGCTGACCCCCTCAGAAGGATCAAAATTAAACTTGGTTCTCTAGTGTAGACTTGAGGTCTTACCTGAGGCTGTAAATTCAAATACCTACCAGAGGCAGGCAGGCAGCATAAACATACAAATTAGACTTTATTTTTGTCCATAGATAAAGTTGGGCTTATATAGCTGTTGCTTTGTGTTGCTTCGCCCCTCACGGATATATCACCCCACTTCCCTGGGGTGACAGAGATGCAAAGGATTACTCAAAGCCCATCTATTCTGAGGACTGAGAGACCCCGAAGGGGATAACTTCCCTTGGGAATGCTCAAGCGAGAGGCATTGCTTCCTCAGGAAATTAACCCCGAATTGGGGTTCTCTTCCTGCATTTATTTTCCAGACCAGGAAGTTACAGGAAGAGAACATAGGTGGGGTTATAGTTTAACAATATAGGCTGGTAACTTTCAGTGAAACAAGCCAGATGACATTCCAATAAGGCAATTCAGTGGTCCTACCAACAACAGCTTGGTCTTAGCAAACATTCCTTCTCCCTCCAGCAAATTTCCAGTATCTACACATATCAAACAGTAAACTGTCTGTCCTTGAGCCAGCAACCTTGCTGTGCCGCAAATCTTTACCTTACACCAAAGACTTTATAGCCTAAGGAAAATTTCCAGCCCTCCACAAGGTCAATATTTGAAACTTCAAGGCTTTGGAAACCCAGGCCCTGTGAGGTACGTATGCTTAATAGTATATTCCACATATAGCAACTGCATATGTGCCTCTTTAAAAGCTTCCAAAATAATAACAATAATAATAAAATCATAAAAGACTATGTAAACAAAATTAAGAACAACTGTAAAGGTAGGAAACTCCTGGTCCACTCTAAATGGAAATGTGCCACTTTACTGTTGAAAACTACTTTCTATGACCCTCTCTTTTTTCCTCTCCCTTTCTAGAGAACACTAACATTTTTTGCCATCTTCTTTTAGAGAGTATTTCCCAGAATACTGAAAATGTCTAAAACTAGTTGAAACTGGTTTTATTTCCCTATCTTGAGTTGTTTTACAAGTTATCATGCAGGTGTATTCTGAGCACATGTAGAGAGAAGGATTTTGCCCTCCAGATGACCTCAGATACCACAGGAACCTGAAAATCCTCCACCAAAGGAATGA
>NW_007790704.1:0-1963 GCF_000696425.1 Galeopterus variegatus
GCGGGAGCGCCGCCACGCTTCCCAAGCAGCGCACTTATCCAGTGCGCCACCGGGCCGGCCCGAAAAGCATGGATTTTAACAAGACAAGAGGAGAAATAGACCACTGGAAAACTAGTTAGGAGGCTGCTGTAGGATCCCAGGTGAGATGTGAGGATGGATTGGACCGAAATAATGGTGGGTATAAAATGGACAGAGGAGGACAGATGTGGGGGTGAGCTTGTGAAGTAGAGCTCAGACTTTTTATGTAAAACTTCAGGGAAAGAGAAGAATCAAGGATGGCCATAACTCCAAATGGTCAGTTCTCAAACTCTACAGTTGAATCTAGTTGTCAATAGGAAGCACAGTGCCATGAGTCTAATGTATCTCCCCAAAATCTATGTATTTGAAACTTGATCTCCATTGTAACAGCACTAAGAGGGCTGGAAACCCAAATATGGTATTTGAAAGGTGGGGCCTTAAAGAGATGATGAGATGATGAGGAGCGCACCGTAGAGATTGGTATGATCCATTCATGGAGTAATGGGCATGGTTTTGATGGCTGTACAGGAGAGCAAGTGAGCAGGTTAGCTCTCCTGCTCAGCCCATTCTTGCCATGTGACTCCCTGCATTGCTGTAGAGAAGGCCCTCAACAGATGTGTTCCCTGGACCTTGTACTTCCCAGCCTCCAAAACTGTAAGAAATAAATTTCATTTCTTTGAAAATTACACAGTTTCATGTATTCTGTTATGAGCAACAGAACTGGAATAATACACACAGCCAAGACAGTTCCTGAGCCCAACACTTTTGGTGCTCACTGGGAATTTGGGGCCATTCCTCCCACAGAGCTACTGTGGTTTGTGGGACTGATGGTGCTTTCTCCATCTCTGGATGTTGACTCCCCTCCTGGCCATAGGTCCCACCAGCTGCTATTTCCTCATTCTTGGCCCTACTGACCTCTCTCTCCTCAGGCCAATTCTCTCCTGTCTTTCAACTTTCTTGTGCAAACAAAGACATCTTTCTAATTTTCAGAGAGGTGACCTGTTCCCATACTCATTGCACATTCTCCAGTGCCTCCTGCCCAACCACACCATTCTTTCATTTTTTAAGCCTGGATTTTAGGTTTCTAAAACACAAAAGCTACACATTTATTCCTTTTTGGTTTCCACTATGTAATTTTCTCAATGTGTCAAATAATTGTTGAACATGTTGTTGACTAAGTAGAGGGAAGAGCCAGGGAGTGGAAGAAAACTTCACGAAGGTACACACAAATGCACACATATACACGTTGACTGATGTTTCCATGTCACTGTCCCTCTGCATTCACCTTTCTTTATTCAGTCTCAGCTGTGATTGCTCCTGTTATTCACTGACTTCAAGCTTGTCCCTTGGCCTCTTGTGGTATAGTTTCCTCTACATTAAATTAGGAAAATAGAATAAATAAAATTTAAATTCCTTTTAGACTCATAGTAACAAACTATAATTCCATTCTAGATTTTGGACAGAAACTCACATTCATGTGCTGCCTCCTATCTCTCAGGAGTTTAGGGAAAAAATGCAGTGAGAATCTGTCAGTCTAAATTGTGTCTTTCACTTAGATTCAAGGATATGTGAAAAGAGGACCAATCAAGACTGCTAGAATTCTATTTGAATTGGTGCACTACATGCCTTCTAGAAGAGAAGTCATCCTAATAGCCCAGACATAAAGCCTTAGCTGTGTGTGTTGGGAACGGGGGGCCATTCTGAGAATAGTTGAAGTCTGGTGGGAGATAACACCTAATGGCAACAGATCACTTTTGGGTACTGTATTAGTCTGTTTCTGTTGTTTATAACAAAAATACCTGAAACTGGGTGATTTATACAGAAAAAGAAATTTATTGCTTATAGTTTCTGAGGCTGGAAAGTCCAAAGTCCATCTAGTGGTGGTGACAGTAACCTAGGGGTCTCACAATGCAAGATGGTGGAAGCTGAGAGAGAGAGAGAGAGA
>NW_007790705.1:0-1963 GCF_000696425.1 Galeopterus variegatus
TCCTCCAGTCATACTATCAAAATCCATGTCATTCGAGCCTTTCCAGGTATCATGAAATGGACCTACCTAAATTGTTTAATATTTGTTCCTTTGCTTTTTGTTTCTCCACTTCTAAAATTTCTTTAGAGATCACATCCTCTTGTGCACCTCAAATAACGTGGAAAAGAAAATTGCTCTCAATTTCTTTCCCTCATTCCTTAAATTTTCTGAAGGAATTGAAATACTGGTTGTATATATCTTCAAAGTCTCTAACCCCTGACTCTCACTAAAGAGTAGTCTGCTTTGAAACAGCAGAAAGACTTTAGCAATTAGAGTCTGACTCTTCCCACCTGAAGCTACTGGCAAAGGTTAGCATCAAGGTGTGCTGTGACATATTTGGCTCTTTCTTTTCCAAAATGGTATGGAAAAGAATTCCCTCTCTATGAACAAACATACACTTTTGATGCATGACTTCCAGATGGAGAGGATCCAGCATATATGTTCAGATGGCATTTTTGATTTGCACAGCAGGCCTTAGAGCATTTATTTCAAGGAGTAACTCTGTGCCATTAAAGTTTTCATAGACTCTTAACTCAATAATACAGACAGTGTCAGGAGCTTCCTATCAACTTTTGTTTTCACCCACGTTGTAAGCATGTCTAGAGAATACAAAAATGAGATGAAAAATTATACGTTTATTTTCCCAGCTACATACAGAAGAAATCATTTTAATACTTATGTAAGTTAATTTTTGCTGCATAACACAAACATTTTTTAAAAACACCATTTATTTAGGTCGCAATTTTGTAATCTGCCCATTTGGCCCAGCCTCAGGTAGGCAGTCCTTCTAGTCTAGACCAAGTTCAGCTGATCTTAACTGCGGAAGACTCATGTATCTGTGCTCGGCCACAGGATAGGTGGGGCCTGGCTGACTGTAGACTCGACACTCAGATTTTCTCCACTTGGCCTCTTGTCTTCCAGCATACTGTATCAGTGTCATGCACATCATGGTTCTCATCCTCCCAACAGCATCAAGACCCTGTGTACAGCTCTTTTCAGTCCTCTGCTTGTGTCACATTTGCTAATGTCCCATTGGCCAAAGGAAATCACATGCCCTGCACAGAATCAGTGTGAAAGAAACAAACAAAATGCCCAAATAAAAAGAAAAAAATGATTTGCAGTCATTTTCTCAATCAACTACAAAACATCCCTAAAGTTAACAATATTTGAGTGTCATGAGTTTTACCATCCACTCAAACCTAATTTTGCTCTGCTTCTAAGAAGGAAGCTAACATTCTTGTTCTTACAAACTGGCCTGTAATGGGTGTCCTAGGTCCTCTGTCCTTCCACCTCTTTGAAAAATGTGTTCTTTCATTTTTTCAGTCTCTACCCCTTTCTTTTTTGTTGTTTTTTAACATGTTGTATTCACACTCAAATCCAAAGCCTATACAAATAAATAGTACTATTATTTTCTAAGCAATTTCTCTCTGATGTAATCAAATTCATTAAACCACTTCTGCTTCCTAATCAAGAATTTTTGTCTTTAACAAGCTAAAAATTTTTGTCTTTATCAAATACTGCATCACATTGATTGGTTTCTCGCAACATTCTATGTCTTTGCTTTGTTTACATTCTTCTTAGTCTCTCCCTACTTTTGTCACTATTGGTTCTGATTTATGACATGTTTGCTGCTCCTTTTCATCTATTACTATGTTTCATATAAATATCTATGGCTTCTGTCTGCTCTCTCAATTTATTCATCAGGTTATGGATCTTAGCCTTTGGTTGTTCTCTAAACACACTGGACTAAGATACCACAAACTCAAGTTAATACATCTCACCTCCACCGCAGTGACTTAAAGTAGTATGTTTATCAAAAATCTTTCCACTACTCTACTTCAAAAATTTTATCTGAAATAATATGCTGTTTTGCTATTATTGATGCTTTTATTTTTCAGTGTACTAAACCAAAATAATAATAAAA
>NW_007790706.1:0-1963 GCF_000696425.1 Galeopterus variegatus
AGGATTAAATTCCCCAATCAAAAGACACAGACTGGGTGACTGGATTAAAAAGGAGGACCCATCTACATGCTACCTTCAAGAGACCCACCTCACCTATAAAGATGCAAATAGACTAAGAGTGAAAGGATGGAAAAAGATTTACCATGCAAACAGAAATGAAAAACGACTTGGAGTAGCTATTCTTATATCTGATAAAATAGACTTTAGGCTAAAAACCATATAAAGAGATAATGAGGGACATTACATAATGATAAAACGATTGATCCATCAAGAAGACATAACAATCATAAATATGTATGCACCCAACGTTGGAGTAGCCAGGTTTATACAGCAAACTCTATTAGACCTAAAGAAGAAAATAGACACTAATACCATAATAGCAGGGGACCTGAACACCCCACTATCAATATTGGACAGATCATCTAGGTAAAGGATCAGCAGGGAAACACAAGACTTAAACAACACTCTAGACCAATTGGACTTGGCAGATATTTACAGAACATTCCATTTAGCAACCTCAGAATATGCATTCTTCTCATCAGCACATGGATCATTCTCCAGGATAGATCTCATGTTAGGTCACAAATCAAGTCTCAACAATTTCAAAAAAAAATTGGAATATTCCCACATATTTTTTCAGACCACAATGGATTAAAATTAGAAATCAATAACAAATGAAATTCTGGAAACTATACAAACACATGGAAATTAAACAGCATTCTACTTAATGACATATGGGTTCAAGAAGAAATCAAACAGGGAATCAAAAAATTTATTGAAACTAATGAAAACAATGATACATCATACCAAAACCTGTGGGATACTGCAAAAGTAGTACTAAGGGGGAAATTTATTGCATAAATTGCTTACTTCAGAAGAATGGAAAGATGGTAAGTGAACAACCTAATACTTCACATTAAAGAACTCGAAAAACAAGAACAATCCAAACCCAAGGTTAACAGATGGAAAGCAATCATTAAGATCACAGCAGAATGTAATGAAATTGAAACACCAAAAATGATACAAAAGATCAATGCATCAAAAAGTTGTTTTTTTCAGAAGATAAATAAAATTGACAAACCATTAGCAAGACTAACTAAAAAAAAGAAGAGAGAAGAAGACCCAAATAACAAAAATTAGAAATGGAAAAGGTGATATTATAACTCATACCTCTGAAATATAAGGAATCATTAGAGACTACTATAAACAACTATTTGTCAACAAATTTGAAAATCTGGAGGAAATGGATAAATTTCTGGACACACACAAACTATGAAAACTGAGCCAAGAAGATGTAGAAAATCTGAACAGACCAATAACAATAAAAGAGATTGAAGCTATTATCAGAAGGTTCCCAACAAAGAAAAGCCCAGGACCAGATGGATTCACAGCAGAACTTTACCAAACATTCAAAGTGGAATTGACACCAATTCTCTACAAACTATTCCAAAAGATTGAAACAGAGGCATTTGTCCCAAACTCATTCTATGAAGCAAACATCGCCCTGATACAAAAACCAGGTTAAGATACAACAAAAGAAAACTACAGACCAATGTCCTTCATGAATATAGAAACAAAAATCCTAAATAAAATACTAGCTAACAGAATACAGCAACACATATGCAAAATTACACACCATGATCAAGTGGGATTCATCCCAGAGATGGAAGGTTCGTTCAATATATGCAAATCAATAAATGTGATACACCATATCAATAAAGTCAAACACAAGGACCATATGATCATCTCTATAGATGCTGAAAAAGCACTGGATAAAATTCAATACTCATTCATGATAAGGACTCTCTATAAGTTAGGTATAGATGGAAAGCATCTCAACATAATTAAAGCCATATATGATAAACCCACTGCTAATATCATCTTGAATGGGGAAAAGCGGACAGCTTTTCCTTTATGAATGGGAACTAGACAAGGATGCCCACTCTCACCACTCCTATTCAAC
>NW_007790707.1:0-1963 GCF_000696425.1 Galeopterus variegatus
GCGCAACACCAAGGGTTGCGATCCCGTTACCGGTCAGTAAAAAAGACAAAAAAAAAAAAAAGATGATAAATGTTTACTGAGTATGCCAAATATTATGACAAAATACAGTAAAAGGATTAAACTCACTGAATCCTCAGAACGATCCTATAAGGTAGGTATGATTTTTACCCTATCACAGAAAAAGAAACTGCAATTTAGCATGATTAAGTAATTTGCCTTAGGCTGAAAGTTAGCAAATGGAAGAGGCAAGATATGAATCCACGGAGTCCAACTCCAGAGCCCATACTCTAACCATCACACATGTGAGGATACTTCAAAAAGTTAATGGAAAAATAGAATTGAAAGATAATATGAATTTGCTTTGGTTTCTCTAATTTTAAGATGAGGGTTGTGACCAGTAGGGTCTTTAAAAATCTATACATAACATATTCAAATTTCAATTAAATGAATATTTTAGAAATAAAGGTACTCTGGTAAATCATATTTACCTAAATTTTTGTTGTTACATTTTTCTAAAATGCTTTTGATTATATAGGATCTTGCTGTTTGTCAGGGGTATGGATGCTCTAAAAGAAAATTTGTATCACAGCATTATAGTTACAAAATGGTTAGAGGATGATGATAAATGTATGTTCAACAGCTTTTTTTAGAAAGTGCTATGAACCACATAGGATAAATCTCCTATTTATCTACCCCCCACAGCATTATAGTTACAAAATGGTTAGAGGATGATGATAAATGTATGTTTAACAGCTTTTTTTAGAAAGTGCTATGAACCACATAGGATAAATCTCCTATTTATCTACCCCCTGTAAAATCACTGAATCATTGGATAAAGTAGTCTTTTCCAGGTTCCTTTATCTCTTGTAAATACCTTCTCTTTCACTGCCTTTAAGTCTTTTACATGTCAGCTAGGAAAGGTATCCTAATAGCATCTGAATAATGTTAATTCACTTTTCTTTTTTATTATGCTGCTATAAATGTGTTGGGGTCATTTTGCCCCGCAGTGGACATTTGGCAAAGGGTGGAAATACTTTTGGTTGTCACACTTGGGTGTGGGAGAGAGGGTGCAACAGCATCTAGTCAGTAGAGGCAGGGACACTGATAAACATTCTACAAAGCACAGGAAAGCCCCCTCCCTCATCCCAAAGAATTTTCAGGCCCAAAATGTCAACAATGTCCAAGTTAAGAAACCCTGCTTTTTTCCCTATTAGCTAGTCACACTGAAAATTTTACTCTATGCCACAACTGCCTCTTGATTAAATAATAGACTTTATTTTTATCTGGTGTTTCTTAAATAAAAATGATAAATGATACCGTTTAGTTTATACATTGATAGAAAATGCTGCATTGTCAAGTTTACCTAAGGTCTCTTTCCTGCAACAGCAGTACCAACAATATCTTCAGGTTGTATTCATAATACAGCATTGACAGAAAAGAGAAAAAGATTTAACGTTTATTGAGCACCTTTCTCTCAGCTGGCATTGTGCTGGGTACTTTACAATCAACCCTTAAAACCAACCTGAGAAGTAGCTATTATTATCATTTTTCAGATGAGAAACTCAAGGGTCAGAGAAATTTAAGGAACTGCTAAGATAACACAGCTAGGAAGTGGCATTACCACAGTTCAAGCCCTGATTTGTCTAATTTCAAAGCCCATGTTTTGCTGAAACACTAATATCCCTAATATGAGAGAGCAGAACATGCCTAACACATAAATTAAAAGAAAGCACCAAAAAACACATCAGAACTACCACCAGACTATGTCCCAGAAACAAGTTATCCAATTGTCTACTTTTGACACCTTTGAGTGATCCTCTATTTCTAAAATGTTTTAACCAGAAAAACAAAATTAAGATTGGACTACCTTAAAAATGGCTTATGTTTACATACAATGCTTTACTGTTTACAGCTTAATGACAATTATATTTTCTAGTCACCAGCCTTTGTTTGTTAAAGGGGA
>NW_007790708.1:0-1963 GCF_000696425.1 Galeopterus variegatus
GGATCTCAGTTTGAGGTTCCATTTGTTTCTTGCTTGGAAACTGAATTAAACTATGCATTTTTAAATCTCTGTTTGTGTATATGTATTTATATATATATGTATGCGTGTGTGTGTGTGGTCGGTTGAATTGTTGTCCCTGCAAAAGATATTTTCTTTTGCACACCTGGTGGTGGGTTGAATTGTTGTCCCTGCAAAAGATATTTTCTTATCCCAACCCCCAGAACCTGTGAATATGACCTGATCTGGAAAAAATAAAAATAAAAATGGTCTTTGCAGATATTATTAACTTAAGGATCTCAAGATGATAATCCTGAGTTTAGGGTCGACCCTAAATACAATGACTACTGTCTTTCTAAGAGAAAGGACGGGGAGATTTGAGATACAGAGACACAGAGGAAAGACAGTCACATGAAGATAGAGGGAATGACTAGAGAGATGCTGCAGCCACAAGCCAGGGGGCACCTGAAGCCACCAGAAGCTGGAAAAGATGAGGAATGATCTTCTCCTGGAGAATTTGAAGGAGCATGTCTTGGTTGAAACCTAAATCTTGAACTTGAACTCTGGCTTCCAGAACTGTGAGAGAATAAATTTCTGTGGTTTTAAGCCACCTACATAAACCATGGGAAACAAATCCATACTTGTGTCTCTATCAGCATTCTGTATATTTGTTACAGAAGCACAGAAATTTCCTAGAAATAAGTAGTAAAATCTTGTAATAGACTGGGCAAGAGTGGAAACAGACAGCGACTCTTCACTTACCATCTGCACATGCATTTGTGTGTACAGAGTGTATTTGCTTCGGTGTTTATTTTTAAAAAATTAGAAAAAAATATAGCACAAAAGCCTCTGGAAAGAGTATTTCAGTTGGACGGTGTACAGATCTCAACATACTGAGCCTTCTCATGGCACTAAGAACACTCCCTTTCTTGGTGCACAGTGTGAGGGAGTACTTGAGCATGGCATAGAAAACGAATATTTTTCTTCTTTACTTTCTCATGTGTGATATTTTCAGGACCGTTCTTATCTGACTTTAACAAATACGGGCCAGAGGTTCTGGTTTAAGGCAAGCAGTAAAGAAATTCCACGAGCTACATTCTTAGAAATATCTTCATTTTAACTGAAACAAATAAACAAAAGGCAGGTTACCGTTGGTTTATTTATTTTTATTTTTTTATTTTTTATAACATACCAGAAAAATCCATGTAAATTATTCTCCATTAGTCAAATGAAACACACAATCCATGTTGTTGTTTTTCTCTGTTACTGTCCCCAATTTTTATTCTAAATCAGTGCAAGAATCTGAATTATTAAAGAATCAGTATTCTTTGCCTTGTGGTTTTGTATGTATTATGAGTCTTCTCAAAAAATGTCTTGGTGTGCAATTTTGCAGCAGACTATAATTTAGGGAGCATTAAAACAAAGTCCAACATTTATATAAAAAATGACCACCACTTTGTTCAGCTGGAAATAGCTCTGGCATATTGTAGACTCTTCTGTTTACTTCTGTGTAATACACAGCCGCTTCCAAGCAGAAAGAAAACTGTTGTCCAGAAAGAGAGTTGCACAGCGTGAATGCTTCTCTGACCACTTGCTTGAAAACAGTGCTGACATCTCAAGCCGCTTCCTCTTCCCCATGCATCCTCTTTTTTTCAAGACAGTATTTTTCACATTTTATTTCATATTATTCTTACAGGAAAGACTCCATCATTCCAGTCTATTTTGAGAGAAAATTCTCCTTGCTCTAATGGTACAGGAATGATGCTGGTGATACAGGTTTAAATGCATTACTGCTTTGCAGATCATTAAGGAAAAGGTTGCAGAGCATTAGGAAAACATAGTCCATATCCGTAAGCTATCCACACATGGGACTGAAGAGAGAGGAAAAGATCAGTCCACTGGTGTCTTTCCCCACATTACATTAGATAACGTTTTTTTCTTTCTTTTTTTTTCCCACTGCCTTTTT
>NW_007790709.1:0-380 GCF_000696425.1 Galeopterus variegatus
CACACACACACACACACACACACACACACACACAAAACAAACAAACAAACAAACAAACAAAATAAAAAACCGGGGCGGGGAGAGGAAGATATAACAACCACAATTTTTTTTTTTGAAGTTCTTACAACAAGCAAATGGAGGGGACACACTTGGGTGGGAGGGGGGAGAGGGAGGAGGGATGGAGGTTTCGGTGATGTGACACAATAATCAACTACATTGTATATTGACAAAAGAAAAATTAAAAAAAAAAAGAAAGATAATTTAAATAGCTTATTACATGTCTCCAAATATCTTATTGTTGGGCCGGCCCGGTGGCGCACTGCTACAGTGCGCCGCTTGGGAGTGCGGCGGCGCTCCCGCCGAGGGTTCGGATCCCACAT
>NW_007790709.1:1380-1963 GCF_000696425.1 Galeopterus variegatus
CGGGTGCAACACTGAGGGTTGCGATCCCGTTGCCGGTCCCAGTCCGGTACGGGCACGACACTGAGGGTTGCGATCCATTGCCAGACATGAAAAAATACAAAAAGGAAAAAAAAAAAACAAATATCTTATTGTTTAACAGATATTTATATATCAGATAAAGCTAAATTCATTAAACAGGTAAGTAAAGAAAGTAGCTAGTTAGCAAAATATTCTAGGCCCCAAATAACAATGGAAACTACTCCTATGGTTCTCAGATGTCTGTGACTTACTCTGATGTCATATTGCACCAAACTTTTTCATTTCATATTCTACATGTATTTCAAAGAACCCTGGGCTTTCTTTTAAATTTTAGTCAATGTGTTATTATTGTTTCTTATTTATTGATTGACATATGTTGATTGTACATATTTATGAGGTATAGAGTTATATTTCAATACATATATACAATGTTTGATAAAATCAGAGTGATTAGCATATTCATCATTACAAAAATTTATCATTTCTCTGTGATGAGAACATTTGAGCTCCTCTCTTCTAGCCATTTGAGAATATGCAATGAATTATTGCTAGATATAGATGACCA
>NW_007790710.1:0-1963 GCF_000696425.1 Galeopterus variegatus
CAAAGTTATGGGCAATTTTTCTAAATTACATTCCAAAAAGAAAATACAGTTTCTCCTGGCAGCAGCAATATCACTGTGACTTTTTTGCTTTATCTCTTGTTAGAGCTCTGTGTTATTTATCCATTCAATATTCATTCAACAAACATTTGTAAACTGCCTGTCATGTGTCACGTACTGTTCATAAAACAAAATCAGAAAACTTAGCTTTATTTATCTGGTCCAATAGTACCTCACCAATGTTGTTTGAAATTGGTTCTATCTACTTTCCAAGTATCTCTTCATACCTGTTTTCTTTTACCCTCTGTGTCAGGCACGCATTTCTTTGTATCTGCTTACTACTGCCAGCTTTGCTTGCTACTGCTCCAAATCTTCCCTCTCCCTCCCTCTCCTATTTCACATCTTTTATTTCCTATAGGCTGAGAAGCCAGATAACCACCCTTGTTAGGATCGTGAATTAAATGTGGTGACTTTGATTCATCTATTGCCACTACCCATTCTTATAAATACAAGCATAAACCTTTTTTCTTTTTCGTCTTTTTTCGTGTCCAGCAACGGATCACAACCCTCAGTGTCGCGCCCGTACTGGACCGAGACCAGCAACGGGATCGCAACCCTTGGTGTTGCGCCCGCACCTCGCTCAGACAGTGAGTGGGAACCGGTCTGTATGTGGGATCTGAACCCTCAGCGGGAGTGCCGCCTCGCTCCCAAGCAGGACACTGAAGCAGTGCGCCACCAGGCTGGCTGGCTTAAATCCTTTTTTTAGGCCATATTTTATTTAGCTTGATTTATTATTTGTCACAACAATATCTTACCCTGAAAGTCGTGGAGGGAGAGGAACCTTGTAAAGATTCAACAAGACATTTTCTAAGACAAAATCTTTAGTAGCAGAGACAGACATCCCCTAAACTAAAGAGACATGGACTAGTTTTTCTTTTAGCAACTTGTAGAGTATTAAACTGAGAGCTGAGATTAGATTTCCTTTAAAATCGGGGTCTCATAGATTCATCCCTAAAGGAACCAGGGGTTAATTGTGGACTAAATCACTGAGTAGATTTGTTTCTTTTCAGGGGCTGCTATTTGGGTGGTTTCAAGTTCCTTTTAGGTAATAACTATGCCTCCCCACCAACATTCTAAGGGTCAGGTAGAAAATTTGGACAGTCAGAAAAGTGGAAAGAAGGAAATAGCCATTGCCTATGGTCCTACTGTCCAGACACGATCACCACCAACATACAGCCTACATTTGTCATGCAGGTGGTTCCTTTGGCTGTCTGTGGGTCACCCATGAGGATTTGGGATAAACTGTATGTTACATAGTATGGGGTAAGAAGTAGGCCCTATAAGACCAAGATTGACAAGAGATGAGCAGCATGGGCACCCACCATTCCAGCATTCCACAGGCAGGAGTGGGGTCACCTTGCCCCTTGTAATTTTTCATTCTTATGGGATGGTGTGAGAGCAACCAAGTCAAGACTAAGATCATCGGAAGTTTGGTACTAGAAGTCTGGGTTTGGTGCCAGCTCTTTGCAGGACTTGCCTGCAAATGTCAGCTACGTAGGACCCCGCAACTTCAGACTCCATGGGAACTCATGGCCTCCTCAGTCTCGAGAAGGGAGCCAGTGGGCCTCTGTGAATCTGGGTTCAGGTGAGGCCCCTCTCACTGGGGGAGTAGGGGCCGAATCATCCTTCTGACACAAACCAAGATCCCTGTTGGGGTTTAGTCCAGGTGACCCAGATGGCGTGGGTTCCTGGAGTCACTTTTGTATGCTAATGTCCTTTCAGTTGGTTACATATACATATGTATATTACATTTACATTATTGATATGTTTTTTTCTCTTCGGATTTGATGTATATTATATACATATATTATATGTACTATGTAAATATCTCTTGGTCTATCTATATGCACACACACAGATTACACACACATACTTTCCACAGTTTTTAAAGTGAATTCCAATTCAC